>NC_091549.1:13508724-13511224 GCF_042767895.1 Penaeus vannamei
CGCTCAAATTGCTCTTGATTGGCTGGTTGCCTCTGCATCTGGAATTTCATAAAGTCCATGCTTCACCCCTTCCAGTGTTTTTTTTTTTTTTTTTTTTTTTTTTTTTTTTTATCCTTTTGCAATTATTCTGAAGAAAAAAACGTTGTAGTTCGACCTGATTCATGTATCTTTTTACTCTTCACTTTTTGCCAATACCCTCTGTTTTAACTCCTCAATGACGAGAGTAAGTCTTCCCATTTTGATGTTTTATTTTCCAAACAACTTGTTCACTGTACTTTCACTTTTGCGATCTTTGATATTTTGCAATTTGCGAATCTCTTTCCTGAGCTCCGCTGTCATTATCTAATTCATTTTCATCAACATTATCATTACAATAGCTATTATCATTGTTCTTGTTATTATTATTGCCATTACTATTTTTATTTTTTATATTATTATCGGTATCATTATTCTCATTTTATCATCTTATATTTACTATTATTATTATTATTATTATTATTATTATTATTATTATTATTATTATTATCAGTATCATTATTATTATTATTATTATTATTATTATTATTATTATTATTATTATTATTATTATTATTATTATTATTATTATTATTATTATTATTATTATTATTGTTATTACTATTATTATTACTATTTTTATTACTATTATTATTACTATTATTGTTGCTATTATATCATATTATTATTGTTATTATATCATATTATTGTTATTATATCATATTATTATTGTTATTATATCATTATTATTGTTATTATATCATATTATTATTGTTATTATATCATATTATTATTGTTATTATATCATGTTATTATTGTTATTATATCATATTATTATTATCATTATCATTAATTATGATAAGTATCATTATTATTGTTATTATTATATTTGATATTATCATCATCATTAGTAGTAGTAGTAGTAGCATTATCATAATTATTATCATTATCATTATTAATATTTTGCCATTACCATTGCAGTTATTATTAGTGATTATCATCGCTTTTATTATCTTTATCATTATCATTATATTACTGTCATCATTATCATTATCATCCTCCTCTTCATCATCATCATTCTTATTTTTATATGTGCATTGTGAATTATGAATCGAGAGATTTTACTTCATCATATCAAAATTAATGTTTATTGTGATTTCATTATTAATTATGTTATCTAGATTTTAGAAGAGTTTAGAAGAAATTTTAGAGTTTAGAAGAAAAATAGATAGAACATAAAAAAAAAAAAAATGTATTTTTACATTACGGATCAACTTTTTATAATTGTTGAAACTCCAACCACTGAATTTTCGTTTCTACAAACATCTAGACAAATAAACATTTTTATTATTATTATTACGTCTGACACACTGTACAAAGTAGCGTTCTGCAGAACAAGCCTAAAATATATTCCAGCATCCCGAAATTTTGTACCTCCGTTTCCCTTCACCGCTATGTAAACTATTTTGTACTCTGGGAATGGTAGGCATTCCATTTTCACATATATTTTTTTTGTCACAGATTTCATATTTTTATTTATTTATTATTATTATTATTATTATTATTATTTTTGAAACGTAGGCGGAAGATTTTATATATTTTTGTTCTGTTGTTTAGATAGAAATTCTATCTCCATTTTTTAAACCATTTTTATTATTGTTACTATTATTATTATTATTATTATTATTATTATTATTATTATTATTATTATTATTAATTAATTAATTAATTAATTAATTAATTAATTATTATTATCATTATTGTTTTAATTACTATTATCATCCTTTTATTATTATTATTATTATTATTATTTTATTTATTTTTTCATTATTATTATCATCATCATTTTATTATTATTATCATTATTATTATTGTTATTATTATTATTATTATTATTATTATTATTATTATTATTATTATTATTATTATTATTATTATTATTATTATTATTATTATGATCATTATTACAATAATAATAATCACTATTATTGTTACTACCATCACGATCATTATTATTACCATCATTAGTACTATTACCAACATTATTATTTTTATCGTCATGAACATTTTCACCATCAGTATTATTATAATTTTTATCAACATTATGAATATCACTTTTCATTTATTTATTTTATTTTTTTCCCTTCATTCACACTTCACCCATTTTCTTTCAACTCACCCATTTTCTTTCGATCACAAGGAATTCAAGCGGGGACTATGATAGAACAAATTCAACTTCAAGATTATGCAATATCACAGAAAGAAATGTAGAATAAGTTACGGAATTTCGCAGCCGTGCTTACACAAATGCATTTAACTGAGCTGGTGGTTCTCCTCCGGCAAAATGCGGTGCGCTGAAAAAAGAAAATAGAAAAGAGGTAAAAAAAAAAGTCCCGGATTTTGAGAATGATAATTTACCTGTTGTTGTGAATATTATTATTATTATTGTTGTTTTTATTATTATCATTGTTATTATCATAATTGT
>NC_091549.1:13531224-13533724 GCF_042767895.1 Penaeus vannamei
TTCCTTTTATTTTATCTTTATTTTCCTCTCTTTCTTTCTCTCTCTCTCTTTCTCCCCCCCCCCCCTGTCTCTCTTAGTCTCTCTCTCTCAATCTCTCTCTCTCTCTCTCTCTCTCTCTCTCTCTCTCTCTCCCCCTCCCTCCCTCTCTCTCTCTCTCTCTCTCTCTCTCTCTCTCTCTCTCTCTCTCTCTCTCTCTCTCAGTCTATCTCTTTAAGTCACTCGAGGAGGAGAGGAAATCCCAAGAGGTAACTAACACGTAAATCAAATGAATTATTTAACACTGTTTATATTTTTCTGTTCCATTTTTTATAAGGGGGGACTGTATTTAGGAGTGGCAAGGGGGTGACTAAAGAATTTTTCGCAATGTTCATTAAATCAACGAGGATGTGTGACGATGATACAACTTGTTTAATGTTAGCCGGGTGTAAGAGTTAAGAATGCATGATGTCCATATTTGTTTTTGTTTTTGTTTTTTTATTTGTCTGTCTGTCTTTCCATCCATCTATCTGTTTATTTAGGTATCTATCTTTTTGTCTAAACATCTTTCTAACAATCTACTTATCTATCTATCTATCTATCTGTGTGTGCATTTATATCTACATCTATTCATTAGTCTATCTCTATACTATTTGTGTATCTGTATATCTGTCCATTCATTCGTTTATCTGTTTATCTACCTATCTGTCTATCTATCAACCAATCTATCTATTTATCTATCTATCTGCATGTCTGTAGGTCTGTCTATCTCCCTGTCAACCCATCATCTATCTACCCATCATCATTTCGTCCATACACGCCATTCTCGCTCTAAACAAGTTGCAAAGTGGTAACTTGATCAGCAAAGAAAAACCACTTGAAAGTTCAGTTCTTAAACACAGAGAGAGAAAGTGGCTTGTATGCTGATGCTGTAATTTGCTCTCGTTCTTTTGAAGGTAAATTCTGCACTTACTCTCTTGTTCGTGTTAATTTTTTTTATTATTCAGTGGTAGTTAATTTGATGAATTGGATTACGTCAATAAAGTTCAATAAAGTACTGTATTGTGTGATTTTCTACATTTTCATGCATAAAGCTCTGCCTATTCATTGAACGCAAAATGCAGTGCTTTTCACGTCTTTACCTATTCTGAATTCTATTTCATTCTCCATTCAGTTTCCTTTATTCATTTCTGTTGTTGTTGCCGCTTGCAGAATTGCGTTAGACGTTGCTATTAGAATGTGATAACTTACGGGCTAGTTGGTCTATGGTCCATGTAAATGTTGGATTAATTCCGATGGTGGAATCCGACCTGTTTACTGAACTAGGATCCAATTAGATGATTCAATCCCAATGCAGTTCGTCAAATAAGGGCTTGTATGATTAAATTTCCGTTAAAATACTGAGGTTGTGGGAAATAATTTGTGGATAATCAAACTCTGGTAACCTGACTCTCTCAAGATCAGCAACCTTCAATAAAAAGTTTAATCAATTTTTCAGAAATCTACACTTCTTCGAGGTCTAAATAAATTGGTGATGACAGTCAGGATTTATTTGAAAATTAGTAACTTATTACAGGGCTCAATGTACAATATTAAAATGTCAATCAAACATTTTCAAATCAAGAGAAATTTATGCTTTTGAAAATGTTTTTTTAATCAATTTAGATACTGTCGGAGATATATAATTTCTGGTTTATGAATGATGTACTGCATATAATATATTGTGAAGTCAATACACATTGGTTAAATCGCATATACCACTAGATCTTCTATTGCTTCCTGAATCAAACATAAATCTTACTTATCTTGACAGCTCTACACTGATATTCTTAATTAAAGCTAGATAAATAAAAATAAGATGTGTTTCTTCTCTTTTTCTTGGTCCAATGCATTCTCCCTCTCTCTCTCTCTCTCTCTCTCTCTCTCTCTCTCTCTCTCTCTCTCTCTCTCTCTCTCTCTCTCTCTCTATATATATATATATATATATATATATATATATATATATATATATATATGTGTATATATATACATATACATATATATATATATATATATATATATATATATATATATATATATATATATGTATGTATGTATGTGTGTGTGTGTATGTGTGTGTGTGAGTGTGTGTGTGTGTGTGTGTGCGTGTGTGTGTGTGTGTGTGTGTGTGTGTGTGTGTGTGTGTGTGTGAGTGTGTGTGTGTGTGTGTGTGTATTCATATTCATACATATATGGACTTACACATTATATATATACATGCATATATGTATATATATATATATATATATATATATATATATATATATATATATATATATATGTATATTAATATATATATATATGTATGTTTATATATATATATACATATATATACATATATATACATATATATATATATATATATATCATATGTATATATATATATATATGTATGTATATTATATATATATATATATATATATATATATATATATATATATATATATATATATGTATATATATACATATATGTATATATATATAC
>NC_091549.1:13556224-13558724 GCF_042767895.1 Penaeus vannamei
TTATCTTTAGCACAGTTAATTAACTCTGGTTACACGTGACAGGTGGAAGGAAAGAAACAAATGAAATATCGACGACAAAGCTGCTTGTCTGGAATCAGAATTGTACATGGACACAAAGACAGGAATAATCTCTGATAGAACCGGTGACATATTGTACAGAGGCAGATACCATCAACTTTTTTTTTTTTTTTACATCTGCGTTGATTTATTTTCAAGATGGTTGGCTATATTCAACGTCGGTGGTAAATAAAAAAACAATATATTTTACAAACATTTTCTTTTTTTCACCTCGGTATCAAATCGTATCGGATTAGTCGCGGCGAGAGAAAGATAAAGTCAATTTCCTAACTAATTTTATTTTCGAAAATCGGAAGAAGCAAGTGGGGCGGAAGTTGGAGGCCTTAACCGTCCTGCTGTATTTCCCTTATACAAGAGTGAAGAGTGTTGATGTCCCGCCCGCCGTGAAGCGCCAAGGGCTGCTCTCCCCTTCCCTGCCTTCACCTGAGGCGCCTCAACTCGCAGCAATATGGGGGGTCCCTTGCTCTGTGTATGTGTTTGTAAGATCGCTCGGTCGTAAGTTAAGGCGCCTTAAGGAGATACGGTGCCTTAACGCGTTCGAGAATCCGGTCCCCGTAAACTAAACAATAAAATAATTATCTTCTAAGTCAGGACGAGGAATGAAAAAACATTTAAACATTATTTGGGAGCGTCGGGTACCTGCCCTAGTTACCATAGATAATTGAAGGGACTGACCTGTGTTGACAAAAGGTCATGTAGAGCTCAACCAGCTGGCCTTCAGGAAGGTCAAAGTCAACTTACCAATCTGCAATCATCATCGATTATTATTATCATTATTGAATAAGTGAATTATCATTGTCATCACTATACTGCTGCTGTGACTACAATAACTAATACAAGTGTCCATATCATTATTGTCACTATCATTTTCATTGCTTTCATCATTGTTATTATCATTGCTATTTTTATTATCATTACTATCATCATCATTATTATTATCATTATGAATAACATAATTATCATTATTTTCATCGTGTTTTTTCTATCTTTATCATTATCGCTGTTATCATCATTATCCTTATCGTCATCTCTGTTATAATAACAATAATAGTAATGATAATAGTATTAATAATGATAAAAATGATGATAATAATAACAATAATGAAAATGAAAATAAGAATAAAAAGACAATGATGATAAGAAAATAAAGATTACAGTAATAGTGATTATAATAAATAATAATGATTATGATAAGGGTTTTGATGATGATGTTGATATTGATGATGATAATGATGATAGTGGAAATGATAATAATAATAGCAATAATATAAAGATAATATTATATTAATGTTTCTCTCTCTTTATCTCCCTCTCTCTCTCTCTTTATCTTTCTCTCTGTCTCTGTCTCTGTCGCTCTGTCTTTCTCTCTTATATATGTATATAAATATAAATATATATATATATATATATATATATATATATATATATACATCTACCTATCTATCTATCTATCTATTTATCTATCTATCTATATATATCACACAGATATATACCCGCTGATTCCCTTAAGAAAAACAAAAAAGGGAAAAACACCGAAATCCTCCCGTGCACCGAAGCCTTCACGGTCGAGGCAGCGCGGGGTTGTGTTCGCAGTCTCTCCTTCTTTAACTCCTTCTCTTTTCTTGCAGAAATTGGAACGTTGGCCTGAGACCAAAGCTTTTGCCTTGGAATTATCTTCGCCGCACACACATTGCCTTCTCGCCGTTTGCCTTGAAATGGCGATTTTTGCAGCGGTATGGTGCATTGCGATTTCATAATTCGCTCGATTTGGTAATCCAGGCAAGTGTTGTGTTAGACTTGCCACCGAGCGTCTCTTCCAGCCCAGGTTTCACAAACGCGTAAAAAGGGAATATATGTAAATGGCCGATTTTTTATTTTATTTTTTTACTTTTTTAGGCTAATATCCTTTTCTCTGGAGTGTCTAGATGCAGAGATGGATAAAAAAAAAAAAAACGAAGTCTGCCGTATGTACTTGTCCTATGCGACTGCTCTGCTATTCTGCTATGCGTTTGTGCCACGGGTTTGGATATGCGATTCTGTTCTGACAATCAGCTATGCGTTTTGTCATGTTTTTTTTTTTCTTTTCTTTTTTTTTTTTCTTTTTTTTTTGTTAGTGTTGCTGTCTGTCGTTTTGACATGCAGTTCTATGAAGTAAAGTTGCCATGCGATTCTGCCTGCCCCTTTACTATCTCTTCTTCAGCCATGCGTTCTGCTATGTGGTTCTGCTCGCCACCATGTGTTTTGCATGAACCGCGATTCAACTTTGCAATAGTAACTAATGATGATTTCGACTGCAATTCTGCCGTGCGATTCTGTCTTGCCATTTTGCCGGACCGTTCCTCTTACCCTCTCCTCTTCTTCGCTCTACCTCTCATTCGGATTCCCTTTCACCCTTTCCCCTTTTTTCGTTCCTTTCTATTCC
>NC_091549.1:13563724-13566224 GCF_042767895.1 Penaeus vannamei
ATTTTATAGCTTTTAACTATTATCATATTTTCCCTATTCATTTGTTTTATTTTATCATTATTATTTTTCTTATGAAAAAAAGAATACAACTCGAGATTTTATAGCTTTTAACTATTATCATATTTTCCCTATTCATTTGTTTTATTTTATCATTATTATTTTTCTTATGAAAAAAAGAATACAACTCGAGATTTTATAGCTTTTAACTATTATCATATTTTCCCTATTCATTTGTTTTATTTTATCATTATTATTTTTCTTATGAAAAAAGAATACAACTCGAGATTTTATAGCTTTTAACTATTATCATATTTTCTTTATTCATCTGTTTTATTTTATCATTATTATTATTTTTTTCTATGACGCCCTCTCCCGCGGCCAAGCTTTGTCTCGGCGACCGCAGGCCAGAATATCTCGGCTCCTCCTCGAAGACGTCGTCACAGCTGCCACATCACTTCCGCATTTCTCGGGAGGGATCGTGTATGTAGATGTCACATTTCTTGGTCATTTGTAAGCTGATGACCTTTGCTTGAGGTTTTCTCTCGTAAAGAAGGAGGAGAAGAGAAAAGAGGAGGAGGGAGAGAAAGAAGAAGAAGAGGAGGAGGAGGGAAGGAGGAGGAGGAGAAGAAGAAAAGGGATGGGTCTTTGTTCCGCCAAGTTGTATTGTCTGAATTGTCTTTCTTGCTGAGTCTGTTTTATGGTGTGTTTCTCTTTCTTTCTCTCTTTCGGTCTACTCTTATCTCTTCCCTATGTCTCTCTCTTCTTCTCTTTCACCCCCCCCCTCCGTCTCTCTCTCTCTCTCTCTCTCTCTCTCTCTCTCTCTCTCTCTCTCTCTCTCTCTCTCTCTCTCTCTCTCTCTCTCTCTCTCTCACTCTCTCTCTCCCTCTCCCTCTCTTCACTCACACATCCCCCCACCCTCTCTCTCTCTCTCTCCCTCTCTTCACTCACTCACCCCCCTCCCTCTCTCTCTCTCTCATTCACAAATCACCCTCATCCCTTGCCATTGTGAATTTTCTACGAACCATAAGCAGAGAAGTGTACATAAGCTGCAAGTGATTCTGACTGAAGGTTTTTCTTTTCTTTTCTTTTCATCAGTTTTCTTTCTTCGTCCGCCTTCCGCCTTCGAGTTTGTTTGTTTTTTTCGTGGAAACTTTCTGCCTCATTCTTAATTAGGCTTTTTATTTTTTTCTTTCTTCTTTAAGGAATGCGCGACTCTGCTGAGGGAGAGGGTCTTGGTTGTGATTCTTTTTTAAGGGAGAGAGAGTAAGAATTGCGTTTATTCTTGGATATACGTATATATGCATACGTGCATGCATACGTACATATACACATACATATTTAAGTATATGCATGCATGGATTCATACATATATAATATATAAATACCCCCACACCCCCACTCACACACGCATGTTTGTGTGTGTGCGTGTATGTGTGTGCGTATGTGTGTGTGTGTGTGTGTGTGTGTGTGTGTGTGTGTGTGTGTGTGTGTGTGTGTGTGTGTGTGTGTGTGTGTGTGTATGTGTGTGTGTGTGTGTGTTTGTGTGTGTGTGTGTGTGTGTGTGTGCGTGTGTGTGTATATTTAAGACAGAAGAACGAACCCCTAATTTCCCCTCGATCCTCTCCACACCTCCTCCTCCTCTTCCTCCTCCCCCTTTCTGAATGGATCCCGCCTCCTCCTTCTCGCCTACTCTTCCCCCCCTCCCTTCGCCCCTGCTCCGGGAAAGGGGAGGACAGGGGCGCCGTCTGGAGACAGGTTCCCATTCACAGTTTCTGCGGCAATTCCTTTCCTTGTCTTCAGCAGCGGCTCCGAGTTCGAAAGGCAAGAATTTGGTGACGTCAGAGAGGCTCGATTTGGTAAGAGGAAGAGGGATGGGGCAAGAGAGATGTATAATGATGGTTGATGGATATATTGGAAAGGTGGGGGGGGGGGGGGGGGGGAGGAAAGAGAGAGGAGGGGAGGAGGAAGAGAGAGAGTAAGAGAGAGACAGAGAAAGAGAGAGCGACAAAGAGCGAGAGAGAGAGAGAGAGAGAGAGAGAGAGAGAGAGAGAGAGAGAGAGAGAGAGAGAGAGAGAGAGAGAGAGAGAGAGAGAAAGAAAGAAAGAAATAGATAGAGATAAAGAGAGAGAGAGAGGGGGGGGGGGGGCGGAGAGAGGGATGGAATGAGAGATAGACAGATAAACAAATAGATAGACAGATAGAGAGAAAGATGCGAAATGAAAAAAGAAAGAGATAAAGACATTCTGAAATTCAGAGAGAGGAATAGGAGAGTAGAAAGGAAGATAAAGATAAAGAAAGAGATAGACAAACATTGAAATAAATAAATAGACAGAGAAAGAAAAAAAAATATATACATCCAGTCTCAGAATAAAGAAAGCATGAATCCAATGTCCAGTAAAAAAAAAAAAAAAAAAAAAAAAAAAAAAAAAAAAAAAAAAAATACTTATGAGTAAAGAATTTCTCACTTTTCATTATTTGTCGCAGGTGAATTCTGATTTCA
>NC_091549.1:13586224-13591224 GCF_042767895.1 Penaeus vannamei
CTGTGTGTAACCATACATGTGCATACGTGTGTGCACGTAAGCATAAATGTGTATAGGTGTGTTTACGTAAGCATATATTTGTGTACATGTGTACGTAAGCATATAAGCGTATACGTGTGTGTACTTAAGTATACATGTTTGTACGTGTGTCTGTATGTAAGCATATATTTGTGTACGTGTGTGCGCGTAAGCATATGTGTACATGTGTGTACGTAAGCATTTATGTGTATACGTGTGTGCTTAAGCATATACATGTGTACATGTGTCTGTATGTAAGCATATATGTGTGTACGCGCACATATATGTATGTATGAATACGTAAGTGTGCTCGACTTGGCATCGACCTCCGAAGGACACGTGTCGCTCGACCGGACCAGCGCCCTCTTCCGGATTAGCGATAAGAGGGACAGAAAATCGTCCTCTTCCTCCCTTTTAAGTCAAAAGCCGATGCGCGGCGCCGTGGCTGGCAGTCCTCAGATTCACTTGAACTTTTTGTATTGAAAAAAAAAAAATCTGTAAAGACTATTTGTTCAAGTCTTTTTTTTTTTTTTTTTTTTTTTTTTTTTTTTGACGAAAATTTTGTCCTCATCTCGAATGTTTTGAATGTCAATATTTCGTGGCTTCTGTAAATACTTTTGTTAGGTCGAGGAAATGTTATAATTCGAATACACAGACACTCGATTATGTTCTCTAAACATGTGTGTGTTTGTTTATGGTTTATGCTTATATGTGCGTGCGTGTGTGTGAGTGTATGTGTGTGCATTTGTGTAGGTGCATACATGAGTTTGTTTATGTAAGTGTACAAATTGTGTTTAAACAGCCTAATGTGACCTGGTAACAAGCCAAAGGCGGATTCCCTTATATCAACATCATAAAAAAAAAAAAAAAAAAAAAAATCACAAAAACAGCCTTAAAAAAGTAGTATATCCAACTGCAGATTTTCTTTTTTTGTTTGTTTGTTTTCCTTCGTTTTCTCCTTCTTTTCTTTCCCAGACTTCTCGGTATTGTCAGATTCTTGTCAGACAGCCATGAGGAAAAGTTTCACATTTCTAAGGCTCTTGATTATCTCCCTTTCATCCTAAGTCTTTTTACTTCTCCTTTTCTTCCTCTCGCTCTCTTCTTTTTCATCTGTTCCTCCTCTCTCCTCTTCTCGTTCTATTCTTAATTTTCATATCTTTCTCCTCTCTCTTCTTCTTATTTTTCATCTGTTCCTCCTCTCTCCTCTTCCCGCTCCTCCTTTTCTTATCGTTTTCTTCTTATCTTTTATCGCTTCTCCCCTCTCCTTTTACTCCTCCTCCTTCTCGTATTTTCCTTCCTTTCTTCCTTATCTTTCTCCTTCTCTTACTTCGCTTCTTTTCCCCACTCTGCTTCTTTCTCCTCCTCCTTCTTCTTGTATTTTTCCCTCTCTTCCATTTCTTTCTCCTCTTTTTCCTCTTCCTCTCTTTTCCTCCTACTGATATGTTTGCCTCTCTCCTTCCTCCTTCTCATATATCCTCCTCCTTCTCTCCCCCCTCTTCATTTTCCTCCTCCTCCTCCTTTTACGTTTGCCTCTCTTCCTCCTCCTCCTCTTTCTCCCTCTATTCTCCCATCTTCACTACCCCCCTCGCCCTCTTCATCCCCTTCCCTCTCCCTCTTTCTCCCCCTTCTTTCCCCACCTCCTCATTCTTGTTGCTGACATGTAGACGTCGCCACCTCAGAATCTGAATAACGATATTAGTGTATTAAGTCCGAGTTCTTTTCTTCCATTCTACTCTCGCTCGATGTCAGCCCATTTCATGGCTTTTCCCGGAAATACGGGCGTGGATCTCCGTTGCTTTTATACTAGGCTCTGTCATGTTGCAAATGTTGACTGTGTCCTCGTGATATGTCGTATTGGTGGTGGTTTGTTTGCGGAAAGGTATGAATGAGAACGAATATCTTCACAATACGAGACGTGTATTTGACTGGTTTCCAATATATCTTCGTCAGATATATATATATATATATATATATATATATATATATATATATATATATATATATATATATATATATATATATATATATATTATGCGTGTGTTTTGTGTGCGTGTATGAGCATATTAAAACATCCATACCACGCACTCCCCCAACAGGATACGTCTGATCACTCAGACCCACGCGCTGCCAAGGGGGAGAACATCATCATTCACAGCATCCGTTTCATCTCCCGCTGAGTCTACCGATACCCCCTCCCCCCTCCCCTCTTGAATTCCCTCTTTTCTTCCAGTGGAAAACATTGATTTATTTCGCCTCGACTTCTACCAGCACCTGGGCGTCACTGGAATAGCTTTTCGAAGACAGTCAACGACTCGATCGCGTTCCGAATCAGTTGAAGCTCCGAAGCTTCGAACCTCACGAGCTCCAAAAGTGATGTGCGAATAAGAGCGAGTGATTAAGTATAACAGAGACTGCCTCCATCAGGGCATCGGGTTTTGTTCCCACGCACTGAGGGGAGAGGATGCCCCTGGGTCGCATTCACACGCACGTCTTCACCGAGCTTGACAACCCCTTGACAAGGCAGATGGCGGCGCTGAAGGAGGCTTGCCGAGAAGGAGAATGTCGGGAGGAGATTCCTGTTGGTTTATCGAAGGTCGGGATGGCTTCAGGCGGCGCTGGGAATGACGATTGGTTCACACCTGTTTTTTATCCTTTTCCTTGTGTGGGCGTTGCACATTTTTTTTCTTATCGTGTGTGTGTGTGTGTGTGTGTGTGTGTGTGTGTGTGTGTGTGTGTGTGTGTGTGTGTGTGTGTGTGTGTGTGTGAGAGAGACAGACAGACAGACAGACAGACAGACAGACGGACAGACAGACAGACAGACAGGCAGGCAGTGTGTGTGTGTGTGTGTGTGTGTGTGTGTGTGTGTGTATGTGTGTGTGTGTGTGTGTGTGTGTGTGTGTGAGAGAGAGAGAGAGAGAGAGAGAGAGAGAGAGAGAGAGAGAGAGAGAGAGAGAGAGAGAGAGAGAGAGAGAGACAGACAGACAGACAGACAGACAGACAGGCAGGCAGGCAGACAGGCAGACATACATACAGTCAGACAGACACAGACAGACAGACAGACAGCATATCTGTCCATGACTGTCTCCGTTATTAGGACCATCTCGCACAACATGAGAAAATGAGACGAAACGCACAAAAGTACCAGTCTACATAGTCTACAAATTTACAACTACTATAGACTATATAATAACAGGTTGTGTGACTAGGATTGTTTGACGTAAAATTGCTATTAACTTTTTTGTATTGAGCAGATGATGATAATGGTGATGATTGTAATGATAATGATAATGGTAATAATAATGATGATGATCGGAAAGTATTTGTGTATGTTTGTATGTATGTATCTATATCTTTACATATATTCAAATATGTGATTTTGTGTCTGTGCATGTGTGTGCACGTATGTATAAATGCATATATACACACATTGTATATATGTATATATATATATATATATATATATATATATATATATATATATATATATATATATATATATATATATATATATATATATATATATAAGTGTGTATATAAATACTTATAAACATATATGAATATATTTGTATAAATATATATAGATATATAAATGTATAGATAGATATATAAATGCATATGTATGTGTATATATAAATTCTTATATATATACATGTATATATGCACATATGTACATACATGAATATATATATATATATATATATATATATATATATATATATATATATATATATATATATATATGTATGTATGTATGTATGTATATAAATATATACAAATAGATAGATATATAAATGTATACGTATATATATATATATATATATATATGTATGCATACATATATATGTATATATACGTACATGTATATATGTATATATATGTACATACACACATATACATATATTTATATATATGAAATATATGTATGTTTATATATATACACATATATACATGTAATATGTATATATGCATATATATATATATATATATATATATATATATATATATATATATATATATATATATATATATATATGCATATATGCATGTATATATGTGTGTGTGAGTGTTTATATGTACATATATATATATATATATATATATATATATATATATATATATATATATATATATAGAGAGAGAGAGAGAGAGAGAGAGAGAGAGAGAGAGAGAGAGAGAGAGATAGATAGATTGATAGAAAAAATATATATATACATATACATATATATGTATATATACGTACATATATACATGTATATGCACACACACACACACACACACACACACACACACACACACACACACACACACACACACATTAAGAGAGAGATAGAGTGAATAGATAGATTGACAGACTGACATATAGAGAGATAGGTTGATAGATAAATAGATAGGTAGGTAGACAGGTAAGTAGAGAGAAAGAGGTCGAACGAGAGATAGACAGATATAGAGAGAGTGTGAATGAGAGACAGACAGATAGATAGATAGATAGAGAGAGAAAAAGGGAGAGAGAGGGGGGAATAAGAGATAGCCAGAGAGAGAGAGTGAATGAGAGACAGATAGATTGAAAGAAAGAAAGAGCGAGGGGGATAAGAGATAAACAGATAGAGAGAGTGAATGAGAGACAGACAGACAGACAGATAGATACAGAGAAAGAGAGAGGGGAGGGGGGATAAGAGATAGACAGATAGAGAGAGAGAGAGTGAATGAGAGACAGACAGAAATAGAGAGGAATCCCCAGTGGGAGTGGGAGCGAGCACGCCCTCAGCCCAAGACGCCGGCCGGAGCTCCTCTCCAGCTCCTCTCCAAGCTCCGCCGTTCACGTCTCTCTCGGCCGACAGCTTTAACTCGCAGCAGCGGCAGCAGGAAGAGGACGAGGAGGAAGAGAAGGAGGAGGAGGAGGAGCGGCAGCAGAAGCAGGGGCTCCTCGACTGAGAACCTTCCTTTCAATTAAACCTCATTTCGAGTGGTCTGCTTGATGCACC
>NC_091549.1:13596224-13598724 GCF_042767895.1 Penaeus vannamei
CACTGATTATAAAACGAAGAGAATAATGATCAAATACCATCCACTGATTATAAAACGAAGAGAATAATGATCAAATACCATCCACTGATTATATAACGAAGAGAATAGTGATCAAATACCATCCACTGATTATATAACGAAGAGAATAGTGATCAAATACCATCCACTGATTATATAACGAAGAGAATAGTGATCAAATACCATCCACTGATTATATAACGAAGAGAATAGTGATCAAATACCATCCACTGATTATATAACGAAGAGAATAGTGATCAAATACCATCCACTGATTATATAACGAAGAGAATAGTGATCAAATACCATCCACTGATTATATAACGAAGAGAATAGTGATCAAATACCATCCACTGATTATATAACGAAGAGAATAGTGATCAAATACCATCCACTGATTATAAAACGAAGAGAATAATGATCAATTACCATCCACTGATTATAAAACGAAGAGAATAATGATCAAATACCATCCACTGATTATAAAACGAAGAGAATAATGATCAAATACCATCCACTGATTATAAAACGAAGAGAATAATGATCAATTACCATCCACTGATTATAAAACGAAGAGAATAATGATCAAATACCATCCACTGATTATAAAACGAAGAGAATAATGATCAAATACCATCCACTGATTATAAAACGAAGAGAATAATGATCAATTACCATCCACTGATTATAAAACGAAGAGAATAATGATCAAATACCATCCACTGATTATATAACGAAGAGAATAGTGATCAAATACCATCCACTGATTATAAAACGAAGAGAATAATGATCAATTACCACCCACTGATTATAAAACGAAGAGAATAATGATCAAATACCATCCACTGATTATAAAACGAAGAGAATAATGATCAATTACCATCCACTGATTATAAAACGAAGAGAATAGTGATCAAATACCATCCACTGATTATATAACGAAGAGAATAGTGATCAAATACCATCCACTGATTATATAACGAAGAGAATAGTGATCAAATACCATCCACTGATTATATAACGAAGAGAATAGTGATCAAATACCATCCACTGATTATATAACGAAGAGAATAGTGATCAAATACCATCCACTGATTATATAACGAAGAGAATAGTGATCAAATACCATCCACTGATTATATAACGAAGAGAATAGTGATCAAATACCATCCACTGATTATAAAACGAAGAGAATAATGATCAATTACCATCCACTGATTATAAAACGAAGAGAATAATGATCAAATACCATCCACTGATTATATAACGAAGAGAATAGTGATCAAATACCATCCACTGATTATAAAACGAAGAGAATAATGATCAATTACCACCCACTGATTATAAAACGAAGAGAATAATGATCAAATACCATCCACTGATTATAAAACGAAGAGAATAGTGATCAATTACCATCCACTGATTATAAAACGAAGAGAATAATGATCAAATACCATCCACTGGCAGAGCGCGGGTCAGCAATGTTACGAGACGAGAACGCTACTGCTTCACAAGAGAGTGTTAACCAAAGGAGTGGAAATAATCTCAAAGTATAAAGCAGGAATAAAGCAGGAACAGTGGAATGCTATATATGTATTGAAGAAGCAAAGATTGACAAAAAATCAAGGTAAATGAATTGTAATAACAAAATGATGATGACAATGGTAATGATGACAATGATAATGACACTAATAATGGTATTAATAATAATAATAATAATGGTAGCAGCAATTATTATGATGATAGTGATAATGATAATAATTATAATAATGATGATAATAATGATAATAATGTTAATAGTAATGATAATAATGACAATAATGATAGTACATTAATAATAATCATGAAAATGATAGCAGTAATAATAATGATAAATGAAATTATTGTAATAATAACAATACCAATAATAATATAACAATAACAATGACAAAATAATAACAATAACAATGACAAAATGATAATATTAATAGTAATTATATTAAAAGATGATTATAGTGATAATGATAATAACAATGATAATTAATAGTAACAACAATAATAATAATGATGATGATAATGATAACAATGGTAATGATAATAATTATAATAGTAATAATTATGATAGCAAAAACAATGATATTGATGATAACAATTGTAATGATAATAATAATAATGATAATAGTAAGTAGTAGTAGTAGTAGTAGTAGTAATGATAACAATAATACTAATACTAATAACAGTAATAGTATTGATACTAATAGATAATGATAATAATAATAATAATAATGATAATGATAATGATAATAATAATAATGAGGATAATGATAACAGTAAACAATGATGATAATGATAATAACAATAATGATAATAGAAACGCTAAAAAAATGGGTCACCTGGGATGGATATCGTCCTTAGAGATCATGCAACACAATACGTAAAGTCGATTTAAGGTGCTGTCCCACTAGCACTTTTTCCGTCAATTTTTAAACAATTTTCTGATTTT
>NC_091549.1:13618724-13621224 GCF_042767895.1 Penaeus vannamei
ATGAGGTCAGGTTATTAATGTCCGGAATGATAAATGTAAAAGGTCTTTTGAATTATTGGGTCATTCTGAATAAGTTTTGACAACGGAACGACATATTCTTATCTATCATTAAGAACAGGGAAGATATGGCTTTATTGTAAAGGGTATTTGATTATTTCCAATGATGATATAAGGGTTAAAGAAGGTATTAAGTGAAATTATCAATATCAACATTGCACTGAAAAACGTAATTATTCATCATCTATTATGTAATTCTGAGTAAGTTCTATCATCGAAACATCAATCTATTGCATTGTAAAGTAAGCTTATTAATCGATTCTCGTCCATGCCCTTGTTCGGTATGTCTACGAGCAGAGCCTTTGTCTTCCTGGGTGGAATATTAAAGTCTTTCCTTCATTTCCATTGAAGTTATGAAGCAGACTGAATAACTTCATAAAAGAGAGAAAATGCTTCATTGCTTTTCAAATTTGCCAAAGCTTTTTTTTTTTTCTTCTTCTCCTTCAAGCTTTCGTTCAAGAGGCAATGTCTGACTTGCTCTCCTACTGTTACGCAATTATTCGGTTCAATAATCTTTGTGCAGGATCGACAATAAAACGCAAGGAACATACTGCATTCAACATTGCAAGCATTATTTATATAGATGGGTGGATGAGCTTATAGATAGGCAGGCAAACAGACAGACAGGTAAACAGATAGATAGATAGGCAGATAGATAGGAAGGCAAACAGATATACAAATATATAGATAGATAAGCAGACAGACAAATAGATACTCGTAGATGCATAGGCAGACAGAAAGATAAATATGTGGTTGGATAGGGAGCTAGAGGGGTAATTCTAAATTCTAAATGTATACTATAATTACATATGCATTTCACCTTTTGACCTTTGTTCTCCATGTCAGTAAATGAGTATCGAAGCCTGGAGCGCTGGTGTGGGTCAAAGCCCGCAGGAAAAAAAAAAAAAAAAAACAGAACGAGGTGGTGTTGGCTCGCTTAAAGCCGCTTTCACACCCAGGTGGCACGTCGCACACCTCTTAAAATCATATGGAAACCTTTCACACAGAATTGGCGTGGCTCGTAACATTTGCCACTTGCGACTTACATGCCACGTCAAAAATAGACGCATTATTATTATTTATTTTCAGCGTGCAAGTGTTATCAGATTTTGATAGAGCATTTACATCTAAACTTATCATTAGCCAAGTTCACATAAAAAAAGTAAAATTATGTAAAATATGGTATGAACATTTAGAGGTGTGTCATCCACAGAGTAGTTTTCAAGTGTCTTCGCTCGCCCAGTGAGCGAGGCTGCTTCGAATGACAGGATAATCACACGTTGTCTTGCAGAAGGAAACAGTGTGATGTGTGCCTTCTGTCATGCATAGCTTCGCCTCTTCTCAGAAAATGAACCAATCAACTCAACATTTGCAACAACTGTAGAGAAATACAAATGTCTGTAGGATACAACATCCCTCAGTAAAATAGAAATGCTCAATGGTAGAATTGTTTAAACATTTTTCCTCACAAGCATTTTTAGGATTTGGAACAAGTTTGCCTCGCTTTATCCCTAAAGCCATCCACTTGATTCCTCAAAGTGACAGTTAATTGTCACAAGATTATGTAGGACTTAAAACAACAATAACATTGTAAGCCTACGATGATGCCATCTTGTGAACCGGGTGACACGTGTAACTTTGGTCTGAAATCAGCGTGCCAAGTGTCATTTGCCACTTACCACCTGCCACTTGCCACGAGCGAATTGCCACGCTACATGAGTAACAAACCCCAGTTCTTACATTAATGAAATTTCTCCCACACTTGCACGCTTTACTTACCAATAACCTTATTTCTTAATAATCAAGCATAAATTCAATGATTGCAGAAACTATTTTCGAATTAGAAGTAGCATAACACACTTCTTACATTAAAGAGATTTCTCCCAGTGCACCAATTGCACATTTTACCTATCAATAAGCTAATTTCCAATAACTTGCCATAGATTCGATAATAACAAACAACAACAAAACTCAGTGTTATAAATATCGGACTCACTCCATCAAATCTATCATCACACAATGCGAAAATAATGAGCAAAACAATCGCTTTGTTCTAACGGAGACAAAACTTTATGGCTTTATCTAAATTGGCACAGGGAATAGGTCCCACTGGCTTAATAACCTTGATCATATAGCGCTGATTGATGGCCAAAGAAAGGAAAGAAAGACCACCTTAATTAACGGGAACTTAAATCCAAAACCCAATTTATGTAGAAAAGGCATATATGATAATGGCTATCTCCATCTCCCCACTGTGCGCTTCAGTGCTATTTTTCACCACAATTGTATTAATATGTCTATTCTTGTTTATACATATTTTACATTTGTATATAACAAAAACAAAGGGCATTGTGTATGAAAACAGGGGCTGAAAGAGATTCAGAAAGGTCACGAACCTGTGTCTTCTTTTCTCGATATTCATTAAAGAGGAGAAAGGAAAAGG
>NC_091549.1:13623724-13626224 GCF_042767895.1 Penaeus vannamei
CCTTGCCGAGGAAAAGATTCCTTCGGGCTGCCCCTGCCTTGCCGAGGGAAAGATTCCTTCGGGCTGCCCCGCCTTGCCGAGGAAAAGATTCCTTCGGGCTGTTCCCGCCTTGTCGAGGAAAAGATTCCTTCGGGCTGCCCCGCCTTGTCGAGGAAAAGATTCCTTCGGGCTGCCCCGCCCTGACGAGGGAAAGATTCCTTCGGGCTGCCCCGCCTTGCCGAGGGAAACATTCCTTCGGGCTGCCCCGCCTTGCCGAGGAAAAGATTCCTTCGGGCTGCCCCGCCCTGCCGAGGAAAAGATTCATTCGGGCTGCCCCCGCCTTGCCAAGGAAAAGATTCCTTCGGGCTGCTCCTGCCTTGCCGAGGAAAAGATTCCTTCGGGCTGCCCCCGCATTGCCGAGGAAAAGATTCCTTCGGGCTGCCCCGCCCTGCCGAGGGAAAGATTCCTTCGGGCTGCTCCTGCCTTGCCAAGGAAAAGATTCCTTCGGGCTACTCCTGCCTTGCCGAGGGAGATTCCTTCGGGCTGCTCCTGCCTTGCCAAGGAAAAGATTCCTTCGGGCTGCCCCCGCCTTGCCAAGGAAAAGATTCCTTCGGGCTGCTCCTGCCTTGCCGAGGAAAAGATTCCTTCGGGCTGCCCCCGCATTGCCGAGGAAAAGATTCCTTCGGGCTGCCCTGCCTTGCCGAGGGAAAGATTTCTTCGGGCTGCCCTGCCTTGCCGAGGGAAAGATTCCTTCGGGCTGCCCCGCCTTGCCGAGGGAAAGATTCCTTCGGGCTGCCCCCGCCTTGCCGAGGAAAAGATTCCTTCGGGCTGCTCCTGCCTTGCCGAGGGAAAGATTCCTTCGGGCTGCCCCGCCCTGCCGAGGAAATGATTCCTTCGGGCTGCCCCACCCTGCCGAGGGAAAGATTCCTTCGGGCTGCCCCGCCCTGCCGAGGGAAAGATTCCTTCGGGCTGCCCTGCCTTGCCGAGGGAAAGTTTCCTTCGGGCTGCCCCGCCTTGCCGAGAGAAAGATTCCTTCGGGCTGCCCTGCCTTGCCGAGGGAAAGATTCCTTCGGGCTGCCCTGCCTTGCCGAGGGAAACATTCCTTCGAGCTGCCCCGCCCTGCCGAGGGAAAGATTCCTTCGGGCTGCCCTGCCTTGGCGAGGGAAAGATTCCTTCGGGCTGCCCTGCCTTGCCGAGGAAAAGATTCCCTCGAGCTGCCCTGCCTTGCCGAGGGAAAGATTCCTTCGGGCTGCCCTGCCTTGCCGAGGGAAAGATTCCTTCGGGCTGCCCTGCCTTGCCGAGGGAAACATTCCTTCGAGCTGCCCCGCCCTGCCGAGGGAAAGATTCCTACGGGCTGCCCTGCCTTGCCGAGGGAAAGATTCCTTCGGGCTGCCCTGCCTTGCCGAGGAAAAGATTCCTTCGAGCTGCCCTGCCTTGCCGAGGGAAAGATTCCTTCGGGCTGCCCCCGCCTTGCCGAGGGAAAGATTCCTTCGAGCTGCCCCGCCTTGCCGAGGGAAAGATTCCTTCGGGCTGCCCCCGCCCTGCTGAGGGAAAGATTCTTTCGGGCTGCCCCGCCTTTCCGAGGAAAAGATTCCTTCGGGCTGCCCCCGCCTTGGCGAAGGAAAGATTCCTTCGGGCTGCCCCGCCTTGGCGAAGGAAAGATTCCTTCGGGCTGCCCCCGCCTTGGCGAGGGAAAGATTCCTTCGGGCTGCCCCTGCCTTGGCGAAGGAAAGATTCCTTCGAGCTGCCCTGCCTTGCCGAGGGAAAGATTCCTTCGGGCTGCCCCTGCCTTGCCGAGGGAAAGATTCCTTCGGGCTGCCCCGCCTTGCCGAGGGAAAGATTCCTTCGGGCTGCCCCGCCTTGCCGAGGGAAAGATTCCTTCGGGCTGCCCTGCCTTGCCGAGGGAAAGATTCCCTCGAGCTGCCCTGCCTTGCCGAGGGAAAGATTCCTTCGGGCTGCCCTGCCTTGCCGAGGGAAACATTCCTTCGAGCTGCCCCGCCCTGCCGAGGGAAAGATTCCTACGGGCTGCCCTGCCTTGCCGAGGGAAAGATTCCTTCGGGCTGCCCTGCCTTGCCGAGGAAAAGATTCCTTCGAGCTGCCCTGCCTTGCCGAGGGAAAGATTCCTTCGGGCTGCCCCCGCCTTGCCGAGGGAAAGATTCCTTCGAGCTGCCCCGCCTTGCCGAGGGAAAGATTCCTTCGGGCTGCCCCCGCCCTGCTGAGGGAAAGATTCTTTCGGGCTGCCCTGCCTTGCCGAGGGAAAGATTCTTTCGGGCTGCCCTTCCTTGCCGAGGGAAAGATTCCTTCGGGCTGCCCCGCCTTTCCGAGGAAAAGATTCCTTCGGGCTGCCCCCGCCTTGGCGAAGGAAAGATTCCTTCGGGCTGCCCCGCCTTGGCGAAGGAAAGATTCCTTCGGGCTGCCCCCGCCTTGGCGAGGGAAAGATTCCTTCGGGCTGCCCCTGCCTTGGCGAAGGAAAGATTCCTTCGAGCTGCCCTGCCTTGCCGAGGGAAAGATTCCTTCGGGC
>NC_091549.1:13636224-13646224 GCF_042767895.1 Penaeus vannamei
TTTTTTCGGAACCCCACAGTCCAAGCTACAAACTATTGCTGTTGTATTTTATTTCAGGCATCAGGGACTAAAAGCCTTTTCTTGTGGGGGGAGGGGGAGGGGGGGAGGGGGGGGGGGTCGGCGAGAGAAGTGAGCACAATGTTTTTGAAGCGTTGCGTCCCCCCCCCCTCCCCCTCCAACTCCCCCCAATATACATTTTTTTTTTTTATTAAAACTAATCTAGAAGCATTTTAAAGCTGTGGCCAAAGCTCTAAAGACGTAAAAAAGAAGAAAAAAAATCGTTGGCTCTTGAGATACTGTGTTTGGTTTTAGTGAATTCTTCAGATATAAATTCACACTGAATACACGTGGAATACTTTCGTTACTGAATACTTACGAAAAACTGAATGTACACACATACTGAATACTTTGATTACTCATCATACACTTGAAGCATTGATTACTCAGTGCATATGCAATACATTAATTAATGAATACGCGCTGATGAAATTGGTTTAAAAATGATTTTATTATAGTTACATATACTTACTTCTTTACAAGGAAATTGTCATTATGAACACATTGCCTTAAGTGGAGCACCTTACTTGAATCATCTATCAGAGTCGTGATGCCAAACAGTGTTATATACTTTGTTCATTTAATTATTTTCCCTTCGAAAGATCTGGGTCTCAAGCCATCTACAAGGACTAGATGAACCAACAGATTGTTTTGATGGCTTTTGCCAACAATAACACAAACAACTTCTTTAAACGTGGTCTACCAACACTAACAAATAAACAACTTCTTTAAACGTGGTCTACCAACACTAACAAACAAACAACTTCTTTACACGTGGTCTACCAACAATAACAAACAAACAACTTTCCACGTGGTCTACCAACAATAACAAACACCCAAATTTACACGTGGTATACCAACAATAACAAACAAAAAACTTATTTACACGACGGGTCTACCAACGATAACAAACAAACAGCTCGTTTTAATGACATCTACCAACGCTAACAGGGAAACAACTTGTTCTGTGCTCGTCTACCGGAAACCCTTTTCCTTTACACCTCATAACCACGAAACACGAAAAAGAGAAGAAAAAAGAACGTTTTTTTTTTTTTTTTTTTTTTTTTACAAAAGCAGGGAAACGTTTTTGATTGCGTTTGAAAAGCTCAGAGCAAACGAAAAATCACTGCTTTGATGATGGACAAAGATACACATTACCGAGATAATTACGACTGTTTTCCTTCGTTAGTTTAGCGTAACTAAATAATGAGTAGTGTATAGGATGCTGACCAAAAAGGCTGAAAGGGATTTATTACATAACAAGCATATCTGTTAATTCTTTTTATACTCATTGTTATCATCATTATTATTTCTTGAATTCACAGGCGTAGCAGTAGTAGCAGGAATTTCAACAATATTATTCTTACTCTAACCCTGTCTATTAACATTGCTATTGCTATCATTATGAAACTAATAGCTGTTATTATCCATATTATCATCCTTATCATTGTTGTTGTTTTATTATTGTTACTATTGTTATTATTATTACTATTATTATTGTTATTATTATTATCATTCATTACCATTATTATATTTATTGTTATTGTTATTATCACAATCATTATTGTTAACATTATAATTCTTATGATTAGAATTATCAGTGTAATTATTATCATCATTGTTATGCCAATAATAACAATTGTTATTATCATTATCATCAATGTAATCATTATCATCCTTATAATTTTCATAATGGTTACTATTATCTTTATCATTGCTATAATTCTGTATTCAATCTTATTCTTATCATTATTAATATATTTTTCTCATCAATACCTTTATCTTTGTTATTATCATTTTTATTGCTATTATCATTAATATTATTATTATTAATTTATTGCTATCATTATTATTACCATTATTATTGTTATCATTATTATTATTACCCTTATTATCATTATTATCCTTACTATCATCATCATCATCATTACTCCATCACTATATTATGATTATCAATATTATTTTGATTATCATTATCACTTACTGTTGTTACCATCATCTCTCCCACCACCATTCCATTTTTATCACTATCATCCTCGTTATCATAACCATCGTCCATATCATTACCATTCCCATTATCACTACTATAATCCCAATTGCAGTCATTATAATTCCCGTTACAATTATCATAATGCCAATGATGATTTTCACTCTTACTATCGTTTAACAAAGCGTATATTATATGTATAGATATATTTCTTCCTGGCCTTTTTGGGTGTATCCCGCCACGTTCAACACATAAGGTCGTGCAAGCAAAAATACATACATATATGCAAACCTACATGTATACAAATGCACACACACACACACACACACACATATAAACACGTGTGTGTATGAACACATACGCGTGTGTGTGTATACAAACAAACATACACATGCATTTATATATATACACACACATACACATGTGTACACACACACACACACACACACACACACACACACACACACACACACACACACACATATATATATATATATATATATATATATATATATATATATATATATATATATATATATATATATATATATATATATATATATATATATATATATATATATATATATCCATATGTATATATATATGTGTGTATATATGTGTGTATGTGTGAGTGTGTGTGAGACACGTAAAAATATTTCACGTGTCTCACTAGTGATAAAAAAGCTCACACAAGAAAATTCCTGACACGCAGCGACCACTCTCTCTGGCGGTTTCTGAAAAATGCACCAACACATGCAACACTTTTTAGCAGACATCAGCAGAGACATAAATAACTCTATAAGATTATTAAGAACTGCTTGTGGATATATATATATATATATATATATATATATATATATATATATATATATATATATATATATATATATATATATATATGTGTGTGTGTGTGTGTGTGTGTGTGTGTGTGTGTGTGTGTGTGTGTGTGTGTATGTATATATATATATATATATATATATATATATATATATATATATATATATATATATATATATATATATATATATATATATATGAAGGACGGAATAATGTACTGACACACTGGTATTCATCCATATCAACTCGGCAGTGCATTTATTCATGTTTCATAACTACATTTCAGTACTTCTAACTTTGAATTGCTAAATCAACTTCCACCGAGCGTCCAACGGGGATGTGTGTAAAATTTTGTTAGCATTACACATGAATGAATAGATAGTTAATGACTATGGAACTATATATGTATATTTATACTTACATATATATATATATATATATATATATATATATGTATATATATATATATATATATATATATATATATATATATATATATATATATACATATTCATATATTTATAAGTGTGTGTGTGTTTGTGTGTTTGTGTGTTTGTGTGTCTGTATACATATGTACACACACACACACATGTATATATCAAAAGCGTTGATTTGACATTAAAAATTCGAATACTTTCGATGGGCTTCTAGAAGCATAGAACGGTGGCGGGGCATGACACACCTATTGAACTTTATTTTGAATATAGAAAAATCTCGTGCTCAGTAAAGTTGAGGCAAGTAAGTAGGGGGGATTCTATTTGCGATCTCAAGAGGCTGGACTGGGGAATTTGAGGGGAAAAGTAGTGAGGCGAGAAGAAGTAGTAGCGGCAGCTGAGGGACACCTTCAGGTGAGAGACAAGGGCGGTTCATTCGGTTCATTCTGCTCGGGATTGCCACATTGGCAGGTCAGGCAGGGAGAGCGTATCTTGTCGAGGCCAAATTTAGTGATAAAATGAGAAAAGGGGGAGCATTAAAGTGCATAATAAGGGGGGGGAGATACCCATATATATGTAATGTGTGAGTCATTCTGCTCGGGATCGCCACATTGGCAGGGAAAGAGCCGAGGAAGACGCTGGCGCCAACCTGTTGAGGACGCGACCCGAGACGGCCATCTTGGGAGCCCCGACACACCTCGGCGCTGGGACCATTGGGGGGGGGGGGGGATCTCGTCGAAGAGGAGAGATCCCGTAATGTCTGGTACAGGACTAATAAGTGTATGGTGGGAGAGAAAGCGTTTATTTCGCGAGTTAATAACATGTCAGGAGAGGGCCTATCCCCCCCCCCCCCAGTCTAGCAAATCGGTACTCCGGTTGATTATCATTATTTATTATCAGTAAGTCTAATTCAGTTAATACGTGCTGTTCCTTGAAGGGGAGATTATATTCAGAATATGGTACTGGGAACGGGAAGTGATCTAGTAATCCTTGAGTCAAGGTAAAACACAAGTTCAGTTTCCTTTTGTTTGCACTAGGGAGAGTAAATATAAATTTTGCTCCCTCGAATCACATGTCTAGGGAACATACACGTACACTTATATATGTAAATATGCGTGTGTGTGTGTTTGTATACGTGTATGTGTGCGTGTGTATATGTGTGTGTGTGTGTGTGTGTTTGTAACTGAAATAATCAGCCATAATTTTGCAATACTAACACGCACAACACTACTTTCTTTTATTCCTCAAAACATTTATGCGCATCATTTTAATCAAGCGAGCGCAGAAAACGTTACCGTGACTATTTTACGTCCATTTGCCTTGAGTTTACGACCCACACTAACCCGTCCCTCCGACAACACCCTTTAAGTTTTAATTCCTTATCCCGTGTGTAAGTATCCTTCGCCCTAGTATGCTTCAGGAGTTTATAGGCTAGCTTGCAAAAGGTATTACACATTCCTGCTGATCAGCATTTTCCCTGTAACTTTGCCTAGAAGTGATACAGCGTGTATTAACTTTCCGGAAGCAACGGTTATAAAAAGGTGTTTGATCTAGAAATTTATTTTACTCCATAAAAGTCGCTATTTCTCTACATTTAATTTCACGGAATGGAATAAGTTTTATACATCGGCTAACTCAATAACAAACACAAAAATCTCACGAGAATTTTGTCGCCATTAACAAGGAATACAAAAAGCAAAACGGGAAATAAAATTGAGCATTATGTGGTATCTCCGTTTTCCTTCCATAAAGTGGGAAAACAGTAAATACACGCGGTTTAAAACGATCTATAAATACAATAAAACCGCTAGCCTGCCGCCTTTTTCCACTGTATCAGATTTAGTTGCTCCACATGTTAGCCCTGGGGAATGTAGACAGGCGAAAAGAGATTACAATAACAGTGGAATCAAAGAACGAAAGAGAAAGAGAAGAGAAACGCAGGAGAGGAAATCGAATTCTAAAAAGCGGAAATGGAAGAAGTGGAGATCGTAGAGAGGAGATTACGTCAATATTTATGGAATAGGTGGAACAGAGAAAGCCAGAAATAAAGGAAAGGTAAGAAAACGTGCGAACAAAGAGAAGAGGGGATACATCAAAAGGAGGAAAATAAAGGGTAATAATAAAAATAGTGAGAATATCAATCATAATAGTAAGTAATGGTGATCATAAAGATAATGGAGATTATGATAATGACGATGATGAGGAGGAGGATAATGATGATGAAGATGATGATAATGATGATGATGAAAATGATGATGGCGACGATGATGATGAGGATAATGATGATGATAGAAATGATGATGTCGATCATTGATGATGATGAAAATGATGATGATGATGATGAGGATAGGAATGAGAATGACGACGACGATGATGATAATGAAAATGATCATAATAATGGAGGAAACTGAAAATAAAGACAAAGAGGAAAAGGGCGACACAAATGGAGGACAGAGTAAAAAAATAAACAGGATAATTTTTCTATAGAAGTAAAAAGAGGAGTAATGGAATCAGTAAACGTTTTTAAAAATTCAAACCGTTTAATCCCACAAGGTATTCGCTAGGGACCTTAGCTATCGACGGCGCAAATAATTTTTGATAATTAATCAGTTAATTGAACTAGTACTAAAGACGACAGTGCCATTACTGAAGCGACAGAATTAGTGGTAAAAGTTATTTTGATATCAGGGACAATAGTGATAAAAATCTCCATATATGCAGAATAAGGCCAATGATGATAATGTTGATACCAACAGGAATAGGAAGAAAAAAAAAAATACGTTGATACGATTGCAAAATCATGAATCAATCTGTTTAAAAGATTCTGATAACTCTAATGTTGATAATGATAAGAGTAATAATAATAATGAAATTGTCATTGTTACGAAATTAATTAGTTTTGATGGTTATAAAGATTACATATCTATCTATCTATCTATCTATATATATATGTATATATATATATATATATATATATATATATATATATATATATATATATATATATATATATATATGTATGTATGTATGTATGTATGTATGTATGTATATATATATATATATATATATATATATATATATATATATATATATATATATATATATGTATATATATCTTTTTCGCACCGAAGTAAGGGGTTACAGTCAGTTATTTAATTTAAGAAATAGCATTTTCAATCTTTAATGCAAAGCCCGATGGTAAAAAAACAAACTTTTATGGCTTTTTGAAAATCGGATTCTTTTTCTAGGTTCAGGTACTCTGAAAAACATGAAAATGATTTTTTTTTCTCTCTAACCAAAAATATCAGATGGTCTGTGAACTTTTGGACTAAATATTTTAAAACAAGATTTTTTTTTCAAGCGATTTGGTTATAATCCTATCCCCACCTCAAAAATACCTTTGAATAATATATCATTGTCATCATAATCGTCTGCAATAAAAATTGCTGACAATCCTATTATTCCAATTACTCATATAAGTGCTAATATTACTACAATATGATCCCAAATTATATAAAAAAAATTATTAAAGTTATGATTATTTTCACTATTATATTCTTCACATTGTAAAGTTATTATTATCCCTATTGCTATCATTATTAAAACATCACGATCTATTATTGTCCCTAATGTCGAAAAGTAATAAAACCGCTCATTCTGTCGCTCCAAAATTAGCGATGTCGTGTATAGTATATAGTATATAGCGTACAATAATACCCGCAGTTACCTATTATTATTATTATTATAGTATACGATTATTCGCCTTATTGCTTCTAAGAAAAATCAAACATCCGGATATAAGTCAATATTTCTATTTTTTTATTTTTTATTTACTTATTTATTTATTTATTTATTATTATTATTATTATTTTTTTACTTTGCCTATTTGTATCGGCCTCCTTCGCTTTCTATGTATATTCAGTACCCATTAGGTATTATGATTCTTTTTACTATTGTCATTATCATTATCATCATTATCTTTATCGTTATCGTTGTCGTTATCGTTATCATTATTATCATTATTATTATTATTATTATTATTATCATTATTAATGTTATTATCATCATCATTTTCATCATCACCATCATCATCATCATTATCTTTATCCCTGTCGTTATCGTTATCATTATTATCATCACCGTCACCTTCATCATCATCATCATCATCATCGCCACATCATTATGATCATCATCACCATTGTCAGGAAATTACCATTATAAAAAAATCAACATTTAATATCACCATTACTATTATCAGTATTCCATCACCCTTTTTTATTCTTCCCCTCCTGCTTCTCCCCTCTTCTCTTTGTTCCTCCATTTATTTACCTTTCCTTTATCTCTGTTTTTACTATTCCACCTTTTTACGTATATACGTACAATATTTACATTATCGCCTCTTTTCTCTCTACGTATTCCCCCATCCACTTCCGTCCTTTAATTCTATTTTATCCCCTCTTCTCTCTCTTTACTCTCCCCCTTCTCTTTCCTTTTCTTCTCTAATTCCATTATCATTGTGATCTCTTTTCCCCTGTCTACATACCCCTTTGATTCGATTCCCAAAGGCTAACGCGGGAAACAACTGGATCTGATACAGTTAAGTGATACTCAATACTTTTTCTTGTATTGATGCACCGTATTTCATGCACTTATTGTTCTTCACTTTATGAATGTTATACAGTGGCGTTTTTTTTTTTTTTTTTTTTTTTAATCTTGAACCGATTGTCTATTTTCTATGAAACTTAAGGAAAATTGAATAAAATAGAGAAATGAATACTAAAGATTTTTTTTTTTTTTTTTTTTTTTTTTTTTTAATTTCGAGGAAACAATACAATGGTTTATATTATATAAATCTTGTTCTCAATATCAATGAACCTTGACATATTTCTGGAGATTCCTTAACCATCACGGAAAAATATTTTTATCCGAGAGAGAAAGAAAGTGAGTGAGAGAGAGAGAGAGAAAGAGAGAGAGAGAGAGAGAGAGAGGGAGAGAGAGAGAGAGAGAGAGAGAGAGAGAGAGAGAGAGAGAGAGAGAGGGAGAGGAAGAGAGAGACAGATAGAGAGAGAGAGAGAGAGAGAGAGAGAGAGAGAGAGAGAGAGAGAGAGAGAGAGAGAGAGAGAGAGAGAGAGAGAGAGAGAGAGAGAGAGAGAGAGAGAGAGAGAGAGAGAGAGAGAGAGAGAGAGAGAGAGGAAGGGAGAAAAAAATGTAATGGTACATTGTCTTTTTTATTTACTTATTTATCTAATTATTATCATTATTATTTTTGAGAAGGTAAAGTCAGAGAATATATTTATATATACATATATATATATATACATATATATATATATATATATATATATATATATATATATATATATATATATATATATATATATATAATGATAGATAGATAGATAGATAGATAGATAGATAGATACACACATGTGTACACACACACACATACGCACACACGCAAAGACATATGTATATACATATATATATATATATATATATATATATATATATATATATATATATATATATATATATATATATGTATATAAATATAAATATATATATACATATATGTATATATATACATATATATGTGTATATATATATATATATATAGATATATATAGGTATATAAATATAAATATATATATACATATATATATATACATATATATATATACATATATATATATATATATATATATATATATATATGTATATGTATGTATGTATATATATATACATACATATATATATATATATATATATATATATATATATATATATATATATATATATATATATATATATATATATATATATATATATAAGATTGTGTGTGTGTATAAGTAATACACCCTCCCTAACAAGGACGACTCAAAGGCACTTCACAGAGCCTCAAACAATTTATTCATCTTTTTTATCTCTCTTTTCCCTTATTTTTTATACATTAAATTGCTGAAACGACAAACGTAATCAGGTCTCTCTCTCTCTTTCTCTATGTCTACTGTATGATTATATAAAATTTCGGTGATAAAAGTGATAAGAATACGATTAGCAGTGTAATAATGCTTAAAAATTAACAGCAACAGAACTTATTGTAATAACAGTTGAAAAATAAATGTCTAGTTTATGTTAAAGCCTCCCCTTCAATTTTTGGTTTTGAAGAAAACGGCATCTGAGTTTCACATTTTCAAAGAAAACTAATTACTAAGGTATAACTATCAAATATGTTAATTGTCATGGTTTGTTAAATAATACCAACAGTACAATGCATAACTCCTGCATGCATTTAAAGAACATAACTAATACTGATCCTTCCTTATGCGTAAGAACAAACGTTTCGCCAGTGTTTCGTTCCCATTGGCGGATCCAGAAATTCGGTAACGGGGGTCGCATCTCCCATCGGATCTGTGAATAACGTGACCGAAGGGGGAGAGAATTCACTGAGAGTCTTTTCAAATGAGCGGATTCATTCTGTAACGTTGTTATCGATCTTCTTGGCGTTCCCCTGTAGACGCCAAGAAGATCGGTTTGTCGATTTATTTCTCTGGGCAATAACAGCGCGACTCCCCCCATTCGCTCTCTCTCTCTCTCTCTCTCTCTCTCTCTCTCTCTCTCTCTCTCTCTCTCTCTCTCTCTCTCTATATATATATATATATATATATATATATATATATATATA
>NC_091549.1:13691224-13693724 GCF_042767895.1 Penaeus vannamei
TCCTGCTCACCAATTTTAGACACGTCATAAACATAGAAGTCCTCGTTACTGATAATTCTGTAATACATATAAAAAAATAAACCAGTTTAATTCCCTCTGTTACAATGGATATTCTTTGCTGTGACATGCTGTCTGTTTATTTACTTCTAAATCACCTCCCCCCCGTGTGCAAGGAGTGGCCGGGGTTACCATCCACTGGCAGCGCAAGGGATTGAACGCGGGTTTGCAAGATTGCTAGACGAAGACGCTACCGCTGCACTGCACAGCGCAAGAGGATGTAATGTGTATAACAGGACTAATACTAAATTTTCTACATGTTGAATATTGCATAAAGGTGATACATATCCACATGAATCTTTACCTTTCAGTGTTTCATTCAGAACTCTGCATTAATAGTTTCGTCTAAGTGTCTGTGGCATTTGTTTACATTTGAAGGCCAACATTGACTTAAGAATCGGACGAAAATGTCTCCAAAGGTCTCTCGAGTCGACTTGCTGCCTTGACTTCGGCCTCAAGATTCTATGAATCATAGATTAGAGAGGAAGGGAGAGAAAATGAGGGAAAAGGCTTATTCATGATAGATGCGAAAGATTTACATAATACAGCACTTCAGGAAAATGAATCTCCTATTTGTATAATACAGTACCGATTTCAAGGAGACGTATCTGTGGAATACGATATCCCAGTCAATCAATACAACTGATATTTGGATTTCTTAAAAATTCAAGATTGTGTACATCAGCACTTCCATTATGAAAAATATAATTGTTCCAGCCAAAGAATTAGAATATGCTCGCTGATGTCACTATCTATATGTAGACAAACTCACCTAATCCGACATCTAAAACAGTCACAAAATAATTAATTTTCAGTGTGTAATATCCATTATCCACTCTCACCTAATAAAACAACATTTACAGATGCAATCAGAAAAGTCATCAGAAAAGCAGATTCTTTGCTTGTCGTGTTTTTTATGAGCTGTACATTGGAATACCGTCTTTCAGTAACAAATAATCATTATTAATGTGATAAAGCCTGCATGAAAAACCGTCACGGAATTGAATACGACATCCGCATGCAATGGAATGGATTCGATTCGAATTTGATAACATGACGTAGTTTTCTATTTCAATATCCTCTCGTAATTTGCGCTGATCCATCCCTGTGAAGCGAATATATACATTCCAACTCTATATCTGGATGTATATATTTTATGAAAAAGGGATACGAGAACTATTTCATGAAAGGAAATTCGTGAAGAGCTTTCGATACACAGCACAGATGGAGACACACTGAAACACGTAATGAAAATAAGAACATTTTTTTTCCTAGAAAGAATGAAATGTGTCTACTGATTCTCCGACCTTGGTGATTTTTATGTCTGTAATGATTCCTGCATTTTAAAGTTTATGCAATTTTACACTTTCAGGCTACGTTAATGATGGTTATTTTTGTTGGCGTGATGTTTTTGTATTTTTAGCATCGGTGATAAAAGATTTTTTCCCCAGGAATCATTAAAGATAACGAGGTTTTGAAGATGTGGTTTTATGAGGACTGACCCAAGTACAGACGCTTTTGATAACTGAACAATTGTATTTTGGCAAAATACACAGCATCATTAATAATGTCTTTTGGGTTGTAATTCTTCACATTAAATCTCACTGAATGTTACTGAATGTTGATGCTACATACTTCATGTGCGAGCATTCTATTATTGCGTAAGACTTGTTACTACGGAAAGCTAGTACTAAACTTAAACAAAAAATGAACAGTGAAGATGGTTCTATTACACGGAGGCCAATCCAAAAAATATTTCTATACTGACATGCATTGAAACAGAAATTAATGCTTATTTATCAGTCTCGATCTGCATCTCTCTCAAATAGATAGACAGATAAATGCATATCTTCTATAGAGATAGACAGATATACCTTTATTTCTGTATATAAGTATGTCCATGTGTACGAATATTCATTGGTTCGGGACTGATGCTCATTAGATAATAGATATCTAACTGCATCACATCACGTATCTGATAAAGCATTTGGAATTGAATTACAAAGCAGTTCTAATCTGATTGAAGTTGAGCTGTTTCCGTTCGTTTCAATTCGGCAATTAATTATTACGAGCCGCTAATAACTATGGTAATGATATTTCTGCAACCAATGGAATGCGACAATTAAATGCAATACTTATCATTCATAACATGTGTTCCATGACTGAGGATTATAGAATGTTCTGGGGTATAAGGTGATTTAATGGATCTGTAAGTTGCAGAGGGTAGGTCTTTAAGTCGCTGAAGAACGCTGAGAACTTTGAAAGGTGAACTCGTAAGGGGAAGAAAATCGTGACTCGTTTTCTGAGGCTGAGGCGTTGGTCACAGGTGTTCTTCTTGTCAGTTCGGATCAACAGTCTCCATTACGAATCAATTGCTGTGATGTACAGGTGGATGAACAGAACTGGCGTATTTGCTAGAGTCTCGTTATCGCTCCCCCAGTAG
>NC_091549.1:13733724-13738724 GCF_042767895.1 Penaeus vannamei
ATTGTGGGGCTAATGGACTTTAAAGATATTACCCCACTTTTCACACCCAAGTTGATGATAAAATTTCCCCGCCTCCCTTTCATTAGCTGTTCTTTACTCCATAACCTCCGGGAAATTATTAATAGCCAGAGGAAGGAGAGTACACCCCCCCACCCCTCCCCACTCACCCACACACACACACACAGTAAAGGAAAAAAGTCAAAGTTCTGGGAAGTGAGCGTACGGCAAGGAATAGGAATTTCATTTTGGCTTTTTGGAGAATTTTCCCGTGGGCTGCATGCGAAGCTCGAGTTAGTATCAGTAAGATACTGACTTAGCCTGTCGCCGGGTTTGATTTATAGAGCATTGAAGCGCTTTGTGAACTTGAATTCGGCGTCCAGTGCTCCTGCGGACACATGTGTATATACATATATTGTATATATGAATATAAACACGCACGCACACACACACACACACACACACACACACACACACACACACACACACACACACACACACACACACACACACACACACACACACACATATATGTATATATTTACATATATATATAATATATATATATATATGTATATATATATATATATATATATATATATATATATATATATATATATATATATGAAACATACACACACACATACACACACACACACACACACACACACACACACACATATATAGGCTACATATATATTCTTGTGTATATGTATGTGTATTAGCATCGTACGAAAACCTTTAATCTTGTGTTAAATTCAGCACATCACAACATAGTTCGTTTATCATAAATCTATTATATGATTTATTCAAACTCGCTAAATAATTCTTAAAAGACTTTACTGAAACTGCGTGATACTGTGTCATCATGAGTTGAACTTCTTGTGTATCCTAATTATGAGTTTTAATGAGGAAATTGCGGTTTCGCGGCCGAGGTCAATCAAAAGCTCTATTTTTTCCCATGAGGAACTAGCGATGAGGGCTTTCGAAATCATACATATTTAAGTGTCTCAGTTTGTTGTTGTTGTTGTTGTTGTTCTTTTTCTTTTTGTAGAGATAGAAATAAGCATTAAAAAGGGAAGATAATATTAGAAGATAATTTCGAAAAGAACAAGAAAAAATTATTTTAAAAATGTAGAGATAGAAATAAGCATTAAATAGCGAAGCTAATATTAGAAGATGATTTTCAAGAAGTTAATAAGAAAGATTTATGAAAAAAATGTTGATTGAAGTCGATCAGGTGCGACCTTTTCCTTGAAATTCATCATAAAAATTTGATCGTAAGAACAAGGTAGATTGAATTCTGATGAAAATGATAATTCCAAGAAATTTTAATCACGTTTACCTACCATTTTGCGCTATATCTTATATAAAAGGTTATAGAGGCCGGAGTAGAGTGAGTATCTGATACACAGTACATACATACATGTCTGTATACATACACACTTTACGTTATTTACACACAGATCCTAATATCTATGTGTCCTGAACTTGGCTAATTTATAATCGTTACTTATGTGGGTATTCTTTTACCTGCAGATTTCTTTTTCGTGTTCTTAAATTCGAAAATAGAAAAAAAAAACAGTCGAAATAGCGTACCACCATATCAGTGCAGATAAAGAAATACATACTCCATTTTCCCTTTTAAGAATACGAAAAATCATACAACCATATAGACAAAAAAAAAAAAAAAGAGAAAAAGAGGAAAATAATTAATGACGTGGGACAAGACGCCATTCTCCCACACTCTCCCACCTCTCCAATTCCTCTTTCTCCGTCTCTGCTCGCTCGTGTTCTCCGCCTTAGTCTCCGTTGGCAAAAAAAAAAAAAAAAAAAAAAAAAAAAAAAAGAAGGAATAAAATTAAATGTTCGCCGCGACAATCTCTTTCCAGGTGTAGATATGAAATCGTATGAGAGAGAGAGGCAGGGAGAGTGGGAGATAGGGAGAGGGAGAGAGTGGGAGTGGGAGAGAGAGTGGGATAGGGAGAAAGGGAGAGGGAGTGTGGGAGTGGGAGAGGTGGGAGTGGGAGTGGGAGTGGGATGTGGGAGTGGGAGTGGGATGGGGTGGGAGAGAGAAGAGAGAGAGAGTAGAGAGAGAGAAGAGAGAGAGAGAGAGAGAGAGAGAGAGAGAGAGAGAGAGAGAGAGAGGGGTGTGGGAGAGGGAGTGGAGATGGGAGAGGGAGATGGGGGAGCAGTGGGGAGAGTGAGAGAGAGAGAGTGACAGTGAGAGAGAGAGAGAGAGAGAGAGAGAGAGAGAGAGAGAGAGAGAGAGAGAGAGAGACAGAGAGAGAGAGAGAGAGAGAGAGAGAGAGAGAGAGAGTGAGAGGGAGAGTGATGAGAGTGGAGAGGAGAGGGAGAGAGGGAGAGGAAGGGAGAGGGAAGAGAGGGAGAGAGAGAGAGAGAGAGAGAGAGAGAGAGAGAGAGAGAGAGAGAGAGAGAGAGAGAGAGAGAGAGAGAGAGAGAGGAGAGAGAGAGAGAGAGAGAGAGAGAGAGAGAGAGAGAGAGAGAGAGAGAGAGGGGGGAGGGAGGGAGGGAGGGAGGGAGGGAGGGAGGGAGGGAGGGAGGGAGGGAGGGAGGGAGGGAGAGGAGGGAGGGAGAGGAGGGAGGGAGGAGAAAGAGAGAGAGAAAGAGAGAGAGAGAGAGAGAGAGAGAGAGAGAGAGAGAGAGAGAGAGAGAGAGAGAGAGAGAGAGAGAGCAAGAGAGAGAAAGAACGAAAGAGAGGGAACGAGCAAGCAAGAAAGCGACCGACCAAAAGAGAGAAAGAGCGAACGAGTAAGACAAAACAAACAGACACACAGAAAAAAGAGAAAGAGAGAAAGAATGAGAGACCATAGAATGACAATAACCCCTCCTCCCACCCCCCCCTCCCACCCTCCGCGTCTCGTCGTTGCACGGGAATCCCCTGGTTAAATATATGCATTGATCTGCTCCGAGGAGGTCGACCTGCTTCAGCGCCTCCGTCAGGTCTTGAGAGCGGGCAGTTCCTCAACCTCCTCCTTCTCCTTGGGCGTAATTTCCCGGGACGTTGGCCACGGTCTCATCCCGCCCTTCCATATAATTTTACTCTTAAGCAAAATTTTATTCTGGTGACACTAGGAAATTCAGACATTTATTTTCTTCTTGTGTTCTCTTTACTTCGCTTTTGTCCTTTATTTTTTATTTATTTATTTATCTATTTACTTTTTTTTTGTTATTTGTATCTAATGTATTTTAAGGGTTGGTGTATTGTTTCCCCCCCAAAAAAAATCATTCGACAAATTATAAATGATTAAACAATGATAAAAAAATAATAACCAACATCTTACCCTATAAATAATACACCGTAAATTATAACAATAACACCTATGCTTTTCACGATAAAAATAACAGTAATGAATGATTTTTTTTCTTCACATCTCTCTCTCTCTCTCTCTCTCTCTCTCTCTCTCTCTCTCTCTCTCTCTCTATATATATATATATATATATATATATATATATATATATATATATATATATATATATATATATATAATCTATTAATAACACTACTTAAAAAGACTTGATATTTCAAACTACGTTAATGAAAGCAATACTATTGTAACATCTACTAATAACGCAACATTTCAAACAAAATTACTAAGAGTAACTCTATATAAAATTGATGAACAACACTGACTAAACAGACGCAATATTAAAAAAAAAAAAAAATATTAAAAGCAAATCTACGTAAAATACGAACAGTAACACTATCCAGACTTAATATTTCAAACAACATTAATGACACCAACTCTCTGTAAAATATAATATCAGCACAAACTGAATAAACGTTAAATAAAAAACAAGACAACAAAAAAAGAAGAAGAAAAAAATAATAATGGAAGCAATTCTACGTAAGAAAAACGAATAATATCACCAATTAATCGTACGCAATATACCAATCAATGAAACCAACTCTCCGTCAATTCTATTAGTAAAACAAATGAAATCGATTCAATATTTCAAACGGCGTTATTGAAAGCGTCTCTCTGTAAAATAAAAAAAAATTGAAACCCGAAAGAAAGCCACTCAACCTAAAGGTCAAAGGTCACACAAAGAATTATCAGCGAGCATCTCATGAACATTAAACCTTTAACCTAAAAAGTTCAAAGTCCACAAGACACAGTATCGCTAAATTCTTAAGCATAAAGGTACCACACGTATATATACATATATATGCTTGGAGTGAAAGTCAAAGAAAAGAAAAATAAAAAAATGGTACTTTTAAAATAAATCTATTACGTAAAGAAAGTAAAGCAAAATCGTGGAAGCTTTGACATATTTATATTCTTACTTTTCTCTTTTCTTTTGATATTTCTTTTTTTATTTGCGTATATTTTTTTACTTCGAAAGTAAACAGAACCGAAATCAAATGTAAACAATGATTGGAATTCCGTTTTCGAGGCTACAGTACCTGGACTTACTTTCTAAAGAGGATATCTGAATACATTCCTCCTTTCCTTATGCACACGAATATGTAGACGGCATCAAAAGATTTATTCAGCATTATTATCATATACATTACCATGCTCTTTTCTAGTTAATATTAATGCAGGAATTCATAATACACTTGGCACAAACATTCACGAGACACTGACAATAAAGTCCCAAGTTTTAGGGAGAAAACACATAAGGAATGGTTATGCCTAATCAGGTTTTCTTGGGCTATGTCCTTGTAGCCGCTCCCTAACCATCGTAGGCAGACTCCAGGCCCATCCTAACTGCCGTAACAAGGTTTACTTTAATTTTTGTAATGTTGTTCCCCTGTTTGTCATTTTGTTGTTATTGTTAGTGGTCGTGGTCGTATTACTGTTGATGATATTGTGTATTATTTTTTGTTGTTATTGTGGCTGTCTGTAGATTAATGGGTGATGTAACTATATTATAAATCGTATTTCTTTATATTCTTTTGATCGTATTGCAACTTTTTTCGTGGAAGTAAATGCTAAATGTTTTTACGAGACTGCTCAGTCCTGTTTACCTCCTCA
>NC_091549.1:13751264-13753764 GCF_042767895.1 Penaeus vannamei
TTTTGTAATACGATTTTTTTTACAGTGTTTTTGGGTTGTAGAGTGCTATGCGATGTCTTCGGATTATATAGCGTTATACAGTGTCTTCGGATTATGCAAGTCTAAACTGTGTATTTGTGCTGTAGATCTCTTAATTTATCTTTTATTTATTTTTCTATTTATGTATTGATATTGGTTTAATATATACAGTTAGGCGAATATCCGGGCTATGCAATACAGCGTTAGTGACACATTTCCGCAACCGAGGTGACTGGCAGCATATGGCTGACACGGGAAATACGCTGGTTCTTGCTAAGTTCTTGTTGGAAAAAGTTTAAGGATTATTTTGGCTTTTCGGGTAATTGCCAAAGTTGGAAAAGAGTGAAATTATGTTTATTTTACATCTGCGTTGCAAAAGCTATTCAAACACAGCCAGAGGACAATAAATTTCTTATTTTCGATCAGCTCAGATTTCCCGTTTTCTTCTGACTTGCTGCAGTGAACAGTTTATTTGCAAATACTCGAAAATGCAATATATTTACCCAAGAGCTAGCTGTGTACATGCACGTGTCACTGTGTGTGTGTGTGTGTGTGTGTGTGTGTGTGTGTGTGTGTGTGTGTGTTTGTGTGTGTGTTTGTGTGTATGTGTGTGTGTGAGTGAGTGTGTGTGTAAAGGGTGAAGGTATAGTTATAGGTATAGATATTGGTGTCGTTATAGATGTAGACATATTTCGATATACAGATAGATAGATAAACACAGATAAGCAAACAGAGAGAGAGAAAGAGAGAGAGAAAGGGGAGAGAGAGAGAGAGAGAGAGAAAGAGACAGACAGACAGAGAGAAACAGAGAAAGAGACAGATAGAGAGAAAGAGAGAAATGATGATGATGACGTGCTAGGGAAGGAAAAGGTAATTAAGAATCAAGTTCGGTCTTTTTTTTCCTAACTCCGTTTTCTTTCCGTCTTCATCTCCTGCTTCGCTTATCGCTAGGTTGAAGGGGGAGCTTCGGTAAAATGGTCCGCTCGCTGCCTAATTAGATGCTTCAGGATTTTCTTTTTTCTTTTCTTTTTCTCTGAGGGCAAGAATTCCTCCTTCGATTCAGGAAGTTGTTTCTGTCTTCCATCTGCCGAGGCTGTGATAATCATGCACAGTGCACTCGCGTGTGTGCGTGTGTGTGTGTGTGTGTGTGTGTGTGTGTGTGGAGATATGTTTTCATCACGTAGATGTTTTTTTCTTCCTTTTTCTTTTTCTTTTCCTTATTCGTTATATTTGTCTTTGTCTTCTTCTTCTTCTTTTCTTCTTTTTTTTCTTTTGCTTCATCTTTTTCTTCTCTTCGTTTCTCCTTCTTCTTCTTCTACTACTACTTATTCTTCTATTTTCCTATTTCTTGTTCTTCCTCTTGTTCTTCTTTTCTTCCTTCAATTTCTTCTTTTCTTTACTTCTTCTTGCCCTTCTTGTTCTTTTTTGTTCTTCCTCCTCTCCTTGCTCTTCTTCTCCTTCTTCAACTTTATCTTCTTTTTCGTTTTATTCTCCTTCTCCTTCTTCTTCTTTTTCTTCTTCTGTTTCATGACGCATTTGATACCTGGGCCTAGATAAGGAGGAAGAGAAAAGAGAGAAAAAAAAGAAAAAGAGATAAGGAGAGAAGGAAAAATGGAGAAAGAGGAGAAAAGAAAGGAAAAAAGAAGGTATAACGAGGGAAATAAAAAGAAAAAAAAGAGAAAAGGAAAAGTGATGGGAAGAATAAAGAAAGGCGAGATGAAAGAAAAGAAGAGGAAAGAGAAGGAGAAAGGGGGAGGAATGGGAGAGAGGAAAGGGGGGGGGGAGGGGAGGCGTAAGGGAGGGTATAGAAGTGATTGATATTCCTTTTGTTTTGTGATGAAGTTACAAGAGATGAGAAACAGTGCCCCCCCCCCCCCCCAGTGTGGTGGAAGGGGTGAATTTCTTATAAACTTGGTGGTGATGACGCTGGACATGGTGATGGTAGTGTGATGATAGTGTTCAGTGAAGTTGATGGAGGTGATATTGTGATGATAGTGATGTTGATAAAAGTGATATTGTGAAGATAGTGATGTTGATAGAGGTGACAGTGTGATGATAGTGATGTTGATAGAGGTGACAGTGTGATGATAGTGATGTTGATAGAGGTGACAGTGTGATGATAGTGATGTTGATGGAGGTGACAGTGTGATGATAGTGATGTTGATAGAGGTGACAGTGTGATGATAGTGATGTTGATAGAGGTGACAGTGTGATGATAGTGATGTCGATAGAGGTGACAGTGTGATGATAGTGATGTTGATAGAGGTGACAGTGTGATGATAGTGATGTTGATGGAGGTGACAGTGTGATGATAGTGATGTTGATAGAGGTGACAGTGTGATGATAGTGATGTTGATAGAGGTGACAGTGTGATGATAGTGATGTTGATAGAGGTGACAGTGTGATGATAGTGATGTTGATAGAGGTGACAGTGTGATGATAGAGGTGACCGTGTGATGATAGTGATGTTGATAGAGGTGAC
>NC_091549.1:13766264-13768764 GCF_042767895.1 Penaeus vannamei
TCCAATTAAAGCAATCTTAAAATACGCGAGTGGGATAATTTAACTAAACATTGACTTCAAACTCCAAGAAACTGTCTAACTTTAGCGCAGTTTGATGTAAATAGTAATCGGTTTGCTTAACTTTCTCAATCAACCTTCTACTCGGAGAGAGAGAGAAAGCGAGAAAGAGTGAGAGAGAGAGAGAGAGAGAGAGAGAGAGAGAGAGAGAGAGAGAGAGAGAGAGAGAGAGAGAGAGAGAGAGAGAGAGAGATAGAGATAGAGAGAGAGAGAGAGAGAGAGGGAGAACGAGAGAGAGAGAAAGAGAGATAGATAGAGAGAGATAAAGATAAAGAGAGAGAGAGAGAGAGAGAGAGAGAGGGAGAGACAGAAAGAGCAAGATAAAGAGAGAGAGAGGGAGAGAGACAGAAAGAGCAAGAGAAAGAGAGAGAGAGAGAGAGAGATAAAGATAAAGAGAGAGAGAGAGAGAGAGAGATAACTACACACACATATATATGTATATATATATATATATATATATATATATATATATATATATATATATATATATATATATATATATATATATATATGTATGTATGTATGTATGAATGCGCGTGTGTGTGTACTAATCATTAAATACACGTGGAATTCATAAGCCTCACTTCCCTCACCGCTGAACACACCGTATATCAGATGGCTAGTTTGGGCATCCAGTTAAAACCAAATTCATGAAGCATACATTCTAAATGGCTGGATAAACACAGATAAACCTTTCAGTAGTAAACGGGTAAAATAGAACAGTTCATTAGATTAGGTTTATTCAGTAAACTTTTGCATCAAACCGTGCTATAAATAATTATCAGTATCATAACGCTTTGGAATGAATGGGTGTGGGAGGGGCATATTTTGGGACACACATACATACGCGAAAACAGAGAGAGAGAGAGAGAGAGAGGGAGGGAGGGACGGAGGGAGGGAGGGACGGAGGGAGGAAGGGAGGGAGGGAGGGAGAGAGAGAGAGGAGAGAGAGAGAGAGAGAGAGAGAGAGAGAGAGAGAGAGAGAGAGAGAGAGAGAGAGAGAGAGAGAGAGAGAGAGAGAGAGAGTGTGTGAAAATGTGATTGCATATAAATATATATTCATATTTATGTATCTATCTATGTGTATGTGTCTGTGTGTGTGCGGTATATATATATATATATATATATATATATATATATATATATATATATATTTATATATATGCGTATATATATATGTATATATATATATATATATATATATATATATATATATATATATATATATATATATATATGTATATATATATACATATATATATATATATACATATATATATATATATATATATATATATATATATATATATATATATATATATATATATATATATATATATATATATATATATATATATATATATAAATATACATATATATATAAATATATATATATATATATATATATATATATATATATATATATATATATATATATGTACGCAGATATACCTACAAAGGCAGAACCATATACCCGCATATCCTTCCCTGCCTCTAACCCGGTGAAATATCGTTCGCGGCACAATTCAGAAACGGCAGGAGCACTCCGTCTCCCTCGCCCCCCCTCCCCCTCCCTCGCCCCCCTCGCCCCCTCCCCCTCCCCCTCCGTCTGCACTCCCGAGATAGCACCGCCCGGGGGGTCCTCGGGCTCAGATACTCTTTCGATATAGTCTCGCGAGTCCCGGGGTCGTATCCGGCGCATTGAAGCTTTGCCTTTATTCATTGGAAGGGCTGGACTCTGATATCCGTCTGAATATCCACTTTCGTCGGGTGAACTGTATGCAAATCTCCGGTATCTCTGAAGGGCGAGGAGTTTAAGATAGATATATATATGTATATGAATTACGTTCGAACATGGCGACGCGCGTGGAATAAAATCTTTTAAGCCTTTCTTCTCTACGATTCCTCCGGCGGCGGGAAGTGAACTACGCAACCTATTCGTTATACCTTGTAAGAAGAGCGAAATAACTTTTTTTTTTCTTTTTCTATTTCTTTTTTTCTTTTTTGTCTGTGTGCCTGCATGTCTCGTAAAACTCTGTGCCTGGAGTTACTCCGGGTTCTGCGCCCGACTCCGCGGTCAGGGGGGGGGGGGGGAGGAGACGGTGAAGGGGAGTAGGAGTGAGAGGGGAGGGAGAAGAGGCGAAGGGAGGGAAAGATGGAAGAAGGAGTTAGAGAGAGAGATAGGGTGAGGAGAAGGGAGAAAGGGAGTGGAAGGACAGAGAAAGGTGGGAAGGGAGAGGGGAGGGGGAGGGGAAGGAGACGGTGAAGGGGACTAGGAGTGAGAGGGGAGGGAGAAGAGGCGAAGGGAGGGAAAGATGGAAGAAGGAGTTGGAGAGAGATAGGGTGAGGAATAGGGAGAAAGGGAGTGGAAGGACAGAGAAAGGTGGGAAGGGAGAGGGGAGGGGAGGGGGAAGGAGACGGTGAAGGGGACTAGGAGTGAGAG
>NC_091549.1:13788764-13793764 GCF_042767895.1 Penaeus vannamei
CTTTGATTGTCTTTTCTTCTTTTTTTTTTTTTTTGTACTTTGATTCTGTTTGTTTTCTCTCTCTCTTTCTTTCTTTTTTTTTTTTTTTTTTTTTTTTTTTTTTAGCGTCTGTGTGTATCTTGGTCTTTTCTCTTGATTTTCTCCTTCTTCCGCGGATTCATCATCTTTATCTCTGTGTATGCGGACTGTATCGAACGCGGCGTCAATCTTAATTTCCCGGGCATGAAAGATGACTCCGCGAGGCTGCTGCCACTTTTCGGCCATTGAGAGGATCCCGCTAAACTTTGAGCATTTTCCCGACCCTTTTTTTCACGACGCTCCTCCTCGACCTCTGCCCAAACGACCTTATCTCTACGAACGCCGATCTATCTGTCTATCAGCTGGCATTTCTTGGTCGTCTCTGTCTATCAGCTGGTCTCTCTTGGTCGTCTCTGCCCATCAGCTGGTCTCACTTGGTCGTCTCTGCCTATCAGCTGGTCTCTCTTGGTCGTCTCTTCCCATCAGCTGATCTCTCTTGATCGTCTCTGCCCATCAGCTGGTCTCTCTTGGTCGTCTTCGTCAGTCGGTCTGTTTATCGCTCTCTTTATCTCTGTTTACACACGCACGCGCTCGTATATATACTTACACGCACGCACATACATGAATACAAATGTACATACACACATACACGTATAGAGAGAAAGAGAGAGCGTAGGAGGAAGAGGCAGAGAAAAGTAAAGAAAGCAAGAACAAGATATAGAGAGTAATAAAGAGAAAGAGAAAGCAAAATTAAAGAGAGATGGAGAGAGAAAGGTAAAGAGAAATAGAGAGAGAGAGGGGGGGGGGGGGAGGGAGAGAGTGAGTGAGAGAGAGAGAGAGACAGAGAGAGACAGAGAGAGACAGAGAGAGAAAGAGAGAGAGAGACAGAGAGAGAAAGAGAGAGAGAGAGAGAGAAAGGAGGGGATTGCCCACAAGAGACCACAACAAAGAGAGTGAGAGCGAGAGAGTACGAAAGAAAGAGAAAGAGAGAAGGGAAAACCCAAGCCTGAATTCCTTTTTCCCTTCGTGACTCGAGCCTCAACAAAGCCCAGTATGATTAGAATACAACCCTCATATCAGAACGTCCGCCCACTGCTGTCGTGGGCGGCGATATCTCCGTGGGCGCTAATGGTCCGTGGCGTTGTTGACGGGCGTCGTGAACGATTCAGGAAGATGATGAGAGCGCTTTGTGTCGTCGAGGTGGGCGTGAGGTTCGTCGTGGGGGGAGAGGGGGAGCTGGTGGGGCTGGGTGTGGGGTATAGGGGATGGGGGTGGGGTAGAGTGGATGGGGTGGGGGCTGTGTTTATTTTTTTGGGGGGTAGGGTAGGGCGGTGAGGGGGGGGGCGTATGGGGGCATTTGCTTTAACAGAGACGAGGAACGCACACTTTCAGAGGGAAATAATTATGTTTATGCATACAGATATACGGAGACAGACAGACATACATACACACAAGCACACGCAAGCACACATAAACACACACACACACGTACACTCACACACACACACACACACACACATGCACACGCACACACACACACACTCACTCACAGCGCACAACTCCCCCCCCCCTACACACGGAACCCCCCCCCCCCCACACACACACACACACAAACATATGTTCCGCACGTAAATGCATCACGTATCTTTGTGAAAGAGAGAGAGAGAGAGAGAGAGAGAGAGAGAGAGAGAGAGAGAGAGAGAGAGAGAGAGAGAGAGAGAGAGAGAGAGAGAGCGTGCCATATATCAGATTCCAAGAAATAAATCTAAATTTCTTGTAGACAAACTTCCAGAGAAGACATCTTAGTCCTTACAAAAAGAAAAAAAAAGTTCCCTAAACCACAGCAAAATTGTTGTTGGACGAAATCCTTTGGAAAAAAAGAAGATTTGTTTTGCATAAATCCTAAGGGAGATTTTCCAAGGGAGGGGGCGTAGGGGGGGGGGGAGGTGAGGGTCTTGGGACGCCCGGTAAGACAAGACGGGTGCAAGAGTAGAGAAATGAATAGATAATACGAAAAATATAACGCTCGTAGATAGCACCTGCTTCTTGTTTCTATTTTTTTTAATTTTTTTTCTGTCTTTTCCTCTTTCTCCTGCTCTCTCTGGTATATATCTCTTTCTTCCTCTTTCTTTCTCTCGCTTGTTCGTTCGCGCTCTCTTTCTCATTTTCTCTCTCTCTCTCTCTCTCTCTCTCTCTCTCTCTCTCTCTCTCTCTCTCTCTCTCTCTCTCTCTCTCTCTCTCTCTCTCTCGCTCTCTCTCTCTCTCTCTCTCTCTCTTCTCTGTCTTGGATGGACTTTAAAATGACAAAAAAAAAAAAAAAATAGAATTGATTTTGGTGCATTGGAAGTTATTTACAAGAAATAGATATGGGTTAAGTGGATAGCTCTTCTTAGTGTTTAGGGGGTGGAATCCACACATATGCGGATGTTGAGTGGATAGACGAGAAAAGAGTTTGAGAAATATATTGATCAAGAAAATACAAAACAACGAACGGCAATTAAGAGTAAAATGTCTGAAGATATATAAAAAAAATAGACAAGATACTAAAATGTGCGGATCTCCATGTAAAATCCACAGCTGATGGATATAAAGACAGAATGGATATACCTGGAAGACGTAGGAGGATAAAGAGATACGAAAATAAGTACATATTGTTGTTCCAGGTTGACAGGAAGAGAACATACATGTAATAGACGTGTTGAGGTTCAGCAGACACTCCCTCGGACTTGGGAACGAGAAACGATAAAATATGGAAGAGGGAGAGAAATATACAGAGGGAGAGAATATAGAGATATTTTAGGGTGAAATCTACGGGTAAAAGGGTGGTGGGCGAAAGGGCGTAAGGGTGATGATGGGGAAAAAAGGGAGGAAATACGATGGATGAAATATGGAATTGGTTTTGGAAGCTTAGGGTGAAATGGACAGGAAAAAGACGGGGATAGAGTGTGGGAAGAGTGACGTGCTAGTAAAAAAGATGATGATGATGATAATGATGATAATAATAATAATAATGACAACAATAATGATAATAATGATGATAATGATAATGATAATGGTAATAATGATGTTAATGATGATAACAATGACAAAAATGATGTTGAGGATGATGAAAGTAATAGTAATGATAATGATAAAGATAATAAACAATATCAATAATGACATTAGTATTAATAGTAATAATGAAAATACTGGGTAATGTTAATAATAATGATAATGATACTAATGAAAAAATAATGACAATAATAATGATGATAATAATCATAATGACAATTAAAATGAAAATAATGATGATGATGATAATAGCAATAATCATAATCATTATTATGATAATGAAAATGATAATGATAATAATAATGGTAATGATAATAATGGCATTGAAATGAAATAGTTGGAAACAACATACGTAGCTACTTTATTAACGGTGACATTCACAAGGAAAAGAAATATGTGAAAGGGTGACACGTGAGTGAAAAATAATGAAATACTATGAATGAAAAGAGAAAGAAAGAAAGAAAAAAGTATATGGAGTTTAATAGCTTAGCGGGGAATCCACAGGTAAGGGACGGGGGAAGGGAAGGGTGAGAGGGGGGAGGGGGGCAGGAGGTCGAGTGGGTGAAAGGTGGAGAGGGGGGTACGGGGTGTGGGGGGGTTGGGGGGGAGAGGAAGAGGCTGGAGAAAGCCGCCCTTCTCCTCCTCTCGGTTGACCCGTCTCAGGCCTTGTGGTATCGTCGGTACCTCGTTAGATATTAATTGCTTGATTTATCCGCCGCCGTGACGCGTTGGTTTCACGTCAAGGTTATTGTCATGTCGATCTTTGTTATCTGGAGGAGGAGGAGGAAGTCTTATCTTCACTTCGAGGGAAGGAAAAGAAAGAAAGAAAGAGCAATAAACGTAAAGAAGTCAAGACGGACTCTTTTTTAAAAGTCTTGCCTTCATTTCGGAAGAAGAAACAGAAAGAAAAAAAAGAAAGAAAAAGAAAAGGAAAAAAGTCAAGACGGAAGTTATATTTTATTTTTTATTTTTTGTTCTTTCATTCTTTTTTAATATCGTTTCTAAACCAAATCCATTAACACCTCCCACCCTCTTAGTCCCCGACTCGAAGCGACTTTGCAAAACGAGGCAAATTGACAACAACTTTTCACCGGAAGTTGAATTTAAATCTTTCTAAATTCTATTTTCATTCATTCATTCATTTATCTTTTAATATCATTTTTAAACCAAATCCATCAACACCTCCCTCCCTCTTAGTCCCCGACTCGAAGCGACTTTGCAAAACGAGGCAAATTGACAACGACTCTTCACCGGAACAATCGAAAAGCCATAATTACCCAAGAAGCTCGTTAACAAAGCTCTATGGTTTCCGACGTCCCTTTGTACCCGAGCGAGGAGTAAAGGGCAAGCGTGAAGACAGAGACCAAGCGGGGGGGGGGGGAAGAGGAGGAGAAAGGGGGGTCGTAGGTGAGGGAGGAAAGCTAAGGGGGGGGGGAGGGTTTGAAGGGAGGAAGGGAGGATAGAGGAAGGGAGGATAGGGGAGGAAGGAGGAAGGGAAGGGAGGATAGGAGGGGGAGGAAGGAAGGATAGGGGAAGGCAGGAAGGGAGGATAGGAGAGGAAGGGAAGGGAGGGTTTGAAGGGAGGAAGGGAGGGAGGGGAGAAAGGGAAGGGAGGATAGCGGAGGGGAAGAAGGGAGATGAAAAGGTAAAGAGAGGGGGAAGGGGAAGGTTGTAGGTGAAGTAGGAAAGGAAGGGGAGAATGGGAGGGAGGGTCAGGGAGGTAGGAGGATGTGAAAGGAGGAAAGGGGGTAAAGGGTACGGAATAAAATTAAGATGGTAGAAATGGGTGGAAAAGGAAGAAAGAAAGAAAAGAAGAATGGAAGAAAGACAGGAAGGAAAAAAGTGCCAAAACGAGAAAAAAACATTCGAAACCACGAAAAACGAAAAAAACAAACAAGACCGAAAATGAATCAAAAGTAGTAAGGAAAAGA
>NC_091549.1:13801264-13803764 GCF_042767895.1 Penaeus vannamei
AGACAGAGACGTAATACACAGTCACCAAGACTTATTCTCTCATGGCAAAATTAGCAATTAACTCGCCACGCGGAACATGAGCAACCGTTACCAGCACTACTCGCATTTCCTGCAGTGAATGTGAAGTGATTTTTTTTTTTTTTTTTTTTTTTTTTTTGGGGGGGGGGGTCCTGGAAAGGTCATGGCGAAAGATGGATGCGTGTGGTTTATGCGGCGCTGGGAAATTGTAGATGGTGGAAATGTGAGATATTGAAGAAATCCTCGAGGCGTTTGTAATTCAAGAACAAAGAAAAAAAGACAGAGAGGGGAGGAAAGGAGGGAGGGAGGGAGGGAGGGAAGGAAGGAGGGAGGGAGGAAAGGAGGGAAGGAGGGAGGAGGAGAGGGAGGGAGGGAGAAAGAAAGGAAGGAAGGAAGGAAGGGAAAGAGAGAGAGAGAGAGAGAGAGAGAGAGAGAGAGAGAGAGAGAGAGAGAGAGAGAGAGAGAGAGAGAGAGAGAGAGAGAGAGAGACAGACAGACAGACAGACAGACAGACAGACAGGCAGACAGACTGAGACTGAGCGAGAATAAATTTGAATAAGAAAGACTGCTTCTATCACAATATCAAGAAACAAATATGACATTCACGCAATAACACAAATATCTTCACTCACATATCCGCATTAAAGTTGAAGACCCGTCTATCCACCTTCCTTTCCCGACACTTACCAGTCAAAGCTCAAGGAAATCATCGTTGTAGTTTGTATTGTATTTAACGTGTCTACTTGACTACGTGTCTCATTGTCTACTTGTCGGTCGATATGTCCTTCGGTGAATAACGATTTTGCATCTGTTGTTTGCTCATGCGTAAGATTCCTGTTGTATAGTTATATTTTCCCCCCATTACCGTGTTTATGCCTTTCTCATTCTAGCCCTTAGTTAATAATGTAACTAGTGTGGCTGTACAACTGATGTCGTATTACCATTTTTGTTTTGTTTCTGTTGTGTCAAGATCAGTAGTATCCTTTTTTCGTTTATTTATATCTCACTGGAAATTCATTTTCAAACACAATACTCAACCAAAGTCCGACAAGACATCATTCGAAACATCTTCGTCAGTGACTTCGCCAGTGCCAGGAACTTCCCCTTCTGCTGGAGCGCTTCACAATTACCCTCTCGAGCGACTAAGCAAATTGTCCCACACAATAAGTCCGTCGAAGAGAAAGTCACTCTTAACACTCTGGCGCTGTCGACATAATACCCACCCAGCTGGGACAATTAGGTAATTTCCATTCAGTCAGAAAAGAAATGTAATTAAGATTTGAGAAGAGGAGGAAGGAAAGAAGGAAGGACGCTGAAAAAAACTTCTTGTTCTTCTTAGGATCCTCTTGCGATATTTTTTGTCTTCCTCTTTCTCCTACAAGAGGCCCTTAACCCTGCCTCGCTCGCAGAGTTAGCAAGAGCGGCTGAGTTACCAGAAGGCCTGGACTGCCTTTCACTCGAGACTCTGCTTATTTGCGTGCTCTCTGGCCATCATGGAGAGACTCTTTTGTGCGGCGACACGGATATACAAACACATTATTCGAGGGAAGTGCGCCCCTTACACGTGACTGACAGTAGCCGAGCTAGGTTGGTGCCGCCCTGCATGATAAAGTGGCGAACGCATGCACAATCGCTTTATCATCCTGACGGCTCCATTATCATAACTTTTCCCCCGCAGCAACAAAGGGGGAATGTAGAGTTTCTTGCGGTTTTGTATCTGGTGCGAATAACAGGGGATTAAAATCACACTCACACTTCCTCAGGAAAGAACTAATTTGCGGAACTTGGCTAATTCTAGATCCTAGATTTATGGCATTCGACAAGCCATTGTAAACGACGACCCATTACCCTCCGCTCGAGAAAGGAAGCTGATTACCATAAATCTGTCGTTAAGGCCGTAACGAGCAGTTTGAGTCTTGCCTTCCGATAATGCGAAAGTTTCTCACTCTGGGTTGCATTCCAAAGTGCATGCAAAGTGATCGAGGGCAATGATGAAACACGTCAGCGCTGCATTGGAAATTGGCTCTATTGCATTGGTGTTTTTGCGGATAACCCCTGACCTGTGTGCCTGGAGAGTAGGGTACGGAGCTGTCAGTCCACATCTGTCTGTAGATGGGGAAATGAAGCGACTAATGACTCGAATCGTTTCCTTGCAGATGGGGAAATGAAGTGATAAATGAAATGAATGCGATTTAAACTGATTGTTAGGCAACTGATGCGAATTCCAACTATGATAATAACATTAGATGAGCTTGATTATCATAACGACACCGTAATGATAATAAAGATGATTAACTATAAATCATAAGGAGTGAAAGCCATTTGAATGAACAGGAACCACAATGATAATCACATAATCATAATACTCATAAAAATACGAGATAAACAAATCGAAACGAGGAGGTTGTGAGCGAAAGTTGTGACAACGAAAGGGAATGGAAGAGAATTTGTGGATAATTGGTCTTGTGGAGTCTCCGGTTTG
>NC_091549.1:13811264-13828764 GCF_042767895.1 Penaeus vannamei
TCCTCTACATTAGCAATATCTTTTCATTGTTCTATCTCAATTTCCGGGCTCTTATAATGAACATTTTCCTTATTACTATTTTTCATTATTCTGTTCTTATTACTCTATACTTACGGTGTGAAAAATAATCCTTATCTCATTATTCTCATTGTTCTGTTCTGTATTTCCCTATTTCTCTTATCATCATTCTCGCTATTCCCCTCATTCTGTTCTTATTTCCCTCTTCGTACGGTAGATATTCTCCTCAACATTATCTTCATCGCCCAATTTCTCTATATCTTCCTTATTATTATCATTATCTTATTATCGTCCTCTTCTTATTCTCCTCTTCTTCCAGCGCCTCCTTATGCCCTGCTGCAGCAGTTTTTCCCTGGTCCAGAACCTTTTAATTAACTTCATCTTTCTTCTTTTTCTTTTCATTCTTTTTTCTTTCTTTTTACAGACCCGAGGGCAAAATTTTAAAACTCTGCCTTTTATTTTTTTTAATGATAATAGTAATGATAATGTTAAAACTCGCAATAAAGGTATTGATGATTATAAGAATGTATATAATGATTATAATAATGACTCTCTCTCTTCCTCTTTCTCTCTCTCTCTCTTTCTCTCTCTCTCTCTCTCTCTCTCTCTCTCTCTCTCTCTCTCTCTCTCTCTCTCTCTCTCTCTCTCTCTCTCTCTTTCCCTCTTTCCCTCTCTCTTTCCATCGAGTCATAATGCGAACAACGAGGTGTAATCAAGACAGGATCAAACAGGGACGCTGAACTTGATACCCCGGGAGGTGAAAACCCTCACTTTAATCGGCTTGGTCCGCCACTTGGCTCGAAAAACTTGGCCGAACTTGGTGTCACTCCGGTGGAATCAGGGGGCATTAAGTGGATATAAGAAAAGTTAAACGGAAGACCCTCCTGGGATGAAGGGATGGCGCGTTGGAAGACAAGAGATATATATATTGGAAGAGGAAAGGGAAGGAGAGGCAATTAAGACGGGAGACAGGCTGTGAAAGATACGGCTGCGAAGAGGCTGTGAAATCAGAAGCTGTGAAGGGTGCGAGTGCAGAGAGGCTGTGAAATCAGAGGCCGTGAAAAATACAGGTATAAGGAAACTGTGAAAAATATGGCTGCGAGGAGGCTGTGAAATCAGAAGCTGTGAAGGGTGCGAGTGCAGAGAGGCTGTGAAATCAGAGGCTGTGAAAAATACAGGTATAAGGAGACTGTGAAAGATACGGCTGCGAGGAGGCTGTGAAATCAGAAGCTGTGAAAGATACGGCTGCGAGGAGGCTGTGATATCAGAAGCTGCAAGAAAATACAGGTACAAAGAGGCTGTGAAAAATACTGGTACATGAATATGGCAATAAATGCGAAATACAGGTGTAAAGGGAGCAGAGGGCTTTTTTCTAGCCATTCGCGTGTGCATGTTCTTTTTTTTTTGGGGGGGGGGGGGGGTTGCAGAGAGGAGGCAGATACGGGTGTGGAAATAAGGTCATTTTCTCTCCACATCGGGGGGGGAGATTCGAGAAAATACATGTTCATTAATATTCCATGAGATTCGCAAAAGGGGAAGAGAAAGAAGAAACACGTAACCAAACATGTCTTCCGTGCAAGTAAATTTACCAGGGAAAGAAAAAAAAGGGAGAATAGAGAGGGAAGAAGAGTAGCGTTAATGAAAAAGAAAAAAAGGACAGAATGGAGGAAAAACAAGAAAGAAAAACCAGAAGGGAGAAAAAAAGAAAAAGAAACGGAAGAGGGAGGGAGAGATAAAAATAAAGAATACCTAAACGAATAGAAAAACAAAATAAAAAGCTCAAAAAAAAGAAAAAGAAGACATAAAGAACAATAAAAAAGGAGAGAGAGAAAAAAAAAATCCAGGGACAAAAAACACCCGCCCAGACACCGCCTGACGTGCGTGGCAGCCGGAATTTGCATTCGGTTCCTTTTATAAGCTTTTTTCCGCGTCGTCGACCGCGCTCCGGAAGGGAAGTGCTCACTCGCAACGACAGCCAACGACCGCTTAGGGTGGTCGTCCTGAGACCTCCGAGGACATATTGGCACCCGACTTATATATTCCCATCTCCCCGGTGCCAAACAGTGACAAAACACCGGAAAAGCGGACTATTGGAAACGGCCGTTGAAATGATCAGGGGGAGAGGAGGAGAGCGGGAGGAAGCTAAGGAAGAGGCGAGGTGAAGGACGCAACGTGTCGGTATTTCGGAACAAGAAAAAGATAAGAATAAATATAGTAAACAAAGACTAATTGATAACGCGGAATGTATGTAGAAAGAAAAATAGAAAAAAACAACAACTTTATGGTGCACAGTCTTGGTTTAAACTTTTGTGAAACGTCTTTCGAATTCCGTTTCGAACAGTCGAGTAATGTATCTTCTAGTTCCTTCAGTCGCGGAGGTTCGAAGCTTCATGAACGCCAGAGCGATTTTTTGGGCGTCTCTCTGCGGGAACATACGTAAACAAAACGACTGATCTCGGACCCTGACAAAGGAGGTAAAAATAGCAGGTTGAAAAGGGAGAGTGAGATAGCAGCAAGATATATAGATATGCATATGCACACACACACACACACACACACACACACACACACACACACACACACACACACACACACACACACACACACATATATATATATATATATATATATATATATATATATATATATATATATATATATATATATATATATTGTAGAAGAACATACATACGTAAAATTATTGATCTCCAACGCTGAAATAAAATAGAATAATACAACAAAATGGAATAAAGAGTAAGCAGAAGAGAAGAAAGGACGATGAATGAAATAAAATGAAAGACAATAATAAGTCTGATTTTGAATTCAATTACTAACGGAGCAGAACGAAAAATTATAGCCTTTTGTCATTAGCAAAGACCGAAAAAATGGCTTAATTATGTTTATGCATTTGATTGTCTCTTACTTTTCATGTAATTAGGAAAATGAAGCAGTAGTTCGTTTGATATTTCTGTACTTGAGTTATTATCATTACAACTGTTCATGTTAGTTTAATTAGCATAAGCCGTACTGCAATAAAAGGATTCATTTTACACGAAGATGTGTACCATCATTACTATTACAAACATTAGCAGAAACAAAACACATCAGTACCTTCTCTCTCTCTTTCTCTTTCTTATTCTTTTTCTTTCTGTTTCTGTTTCTGTTTCTATTTCTCGTTCTCTCTGTCTGTCTCTGTCTCTCTCTGTCTCTCTCTCTCTCTCTCTCTCTCTCTCTCTCTCTCTCTCTCTCTCTCTCTCTCTCTCTTGCTCTCTCTCTCTCTCTCTCTCTCTCTCTCTCTCCCTCCCTCTCTCTTCTTTTTACGTTTCTTATTTTTTCACTTGGATTTTCTTCGTATTCAGAATCTCTTCTTCGTTTCCCCGCCGCTCTCTGCAGGCACATGCGGTCTTCCACTACCATTTTTAGGGTCGTAAGTGAGATGATATGGTAATTATTCACAAAACAAATTTTCTTGGCACTGATGATGACGCGACGGTTCTGGAACTTTCCACATTGACAATTTTTCTTTCGCAACTCTCACAGAAGCGCCAGGAAGTTGTATTTTTAAGAGGGTGAAGCATCCATCCTTTTTTGGGGGGGAGTTGATATCACAGGCTTCCATCAATTTCAACAAAAACAAAACAAAAAATTATAATTTAATTCAGACCCGTGTTCCAGCCCGGACTACATATCGCAAAGAAGCTCTTTTACACCAACTACTCTTTAACAGTCGTTACTTTACTCTCTCGTTTCAAGTTACTTGGATTTGCTTCTGAGTTTAACCTTGAGGACCGTTATTTCTGCAGAAACGAAGCGCGGCGTTCGCATAAACTTTGCTCAAAAGCCGGGAAAAGCAATGAAGTTTGTTTACTTTAGATAAGATAGGTCTCCAGTTGCGTTTTGCAGACATTGCAGTGAATGGATATGTTACCGTTTCTCGAAATTTGTTGACTGCTTAAGGAGAAGAAAAAGAAGAAGTAAGAAAAGGAGAAGGAACAGCAGAAGCAGCAGCAGGGGAAGGAGAAGAAATAAGAGAAGAAGAAAAAGAAGAAGTAGAAGAGGAATTAAGAGAAGAAGAAGAAGCAGAAGAAAGAGAAAGGGAAGCGAAAAAAGAAGAAGCAGCAGCAGAGGAAGAATAAGAAGTAAGAGACGAAGATGAAGAATCTGAAGCACAAAAAGAAGAATCTGAAGGAAAGCAAAAACAAAAGAAGAAGAAGAAGAAAAGATAATAAAAAGAAAAGAGGAGAGCGAGGAAAAATCCCCCAATATATTTCCTCCTGGTGAAATATGATAATACTCGTTACCATGATTTAAAATTTGCTCCATTATGTGCATCCTTCACACGCAGGTTACTGAGAAAGTCACCCAACATTCTCCCAACGTAAAGGAATCTTCAAAGAAAAGGTTGAGTATTTTATCTTCAAGGACGTGTATTTTCATAAATGCTTAGTCATGTGAAGTTTATTACGTCGGTGATGTTACTGGCAGTCAGTGAGGCAGTGAATGGTTTATATGAACATTTATGCAGCGCGTTCATATTTCATTTCACACATGCACGAACTCTCGGTAGGTCACGCAAAATCTCTTAATATCTCTCTCTCTCTTTCTCTTTCTCTTTCTCTTTCTTTCTCTTTCTCTTTCTCTTTCTCTTTCTTTCTCTTTCTCTTTCTCTTTCTCTCTCTCTTTCTCTTTCTCTTTCTCTTTCTCTCTCTCTCTCTCTTTCTTTCTTTCTCTCCCTCTCTATTTCTTTCTCTCCATCTCTTTCTTTCTCTCCATCTCTCTCTCTCTCTCTCTCTCTCTCTCTCTCTCTCTCTCTCTCTCTCTCTCTCTCTCTCTCTCTCTCTCTCTCTTTTACTTTCTTTCTTTCTTTCTTCTCTCTCCCTCTTCTCTCTCTCTCTCTCTCTTCTCTTCTTTTCTCTCTTCTCTTCTCTTCTTTTCTGTTCTCATTCTCCTTCTCTCTCTCCTTCTCTTTCTCTTCTCTTCTCTTCTCTTCTCTTCTCTTCTCTTCTCTTCTTTTTCTTCTTCTCATTCTCTCTCTCTTCTCTTCTCTTCTCTTCTCTTCTCTCTTCTCTTCTCTTCTCTTCTCTTCTCTTTCTCTTTCTCTCTCTCCCTCTCTCTCTCACACACGCACACACACAAACACACACACACACACACATATATACATACGAATCAAACCTACATGTACTAAATTCACAAGCAGTACTTTATTTACGCCCCCTCCCCCCCAAACAAATTAATGATTATTATTATTATAATAAAATGAAATTAATAAAGAAAGAATAAATGAACAAATAAAAATAAATAAAGAAAGAATAAATGAACAAATGAAAATAAATAAACATATAAACAAATAACTAAATGAATATACGACGTATGCAAGACAGCAAGCAACCAACCACCATTTCTAAATTGCGCCGAAGGAATCATTAAGTGCCAGCCTGCGCCCGCAATGAACTACTAAACCAAACCATCCTACACTTAAGGGAGTCCAATGTTGCAAGGTCTCTTTGTAGCTGCTGAGATTGCAACATTATCAATCCTACGCACGGGTTTTCCCTCTCTCCTTGCCTCTGCTTGCTTGTCTTCTACTTCCGGTTATGCAAAGAACAATGCGTCAGTGTGTGGGTGTTTGTTTGTGTGTGTGTGGGCGTGTTTGTGTGTTTGTGTGTGTTTTTATGTGTGTGTTTGTGTGTTTTGTGCGTGTGTGTTTGTGCATGCGTGTGTTTGTGCATGCGTGTGTTTGTGCGTGCGTGTGTGTGTGCGTGTGTGTTTGTGCGTGTGTGCGTGTGTGTTTGTGTGTGTGTGTGCGTGTGTGCGTGTGTGTTTGTGTGTGTGTGTGTGTGTGTGTTTAAATGCTTTGTTCCTCGCCTAAGAAGAGCTTTGTTGACCGTCTGTTCACCTTTAACCATATGGTTTAAGCTTCGGGGATAGGCAATCATCCCCCTCCCCACTCTCTCTCATTCGGGGGATGAAAATGATAAAGTCAACAACATACCAAATGCATACATAGATCCTCATTCTAATTCTTCACAACAGAAAGGATTTGATACCAAGGAGCTCTGTGAATCTTGCGCGCATCCTGGTAATACAACAGAGACATTGATATGCCCAATGTTAATGCCGACCCCCCCTCCCCCCCCGCCGCCCCCTGCTCGCCCCACCCGCCCACTTTGACCTTCTTCCCCGGTCACGTCTGAAAATACACGGAAATATCTTCTCTGACCTTTTTTAAGGACACGCCCACGCCTAACTGTATTGAGTCGGTCGTGTTTCTTTCTTCTTCTTTTTTCTTCTTCTTCCTGATCTTGTGGCTGTCGTTGTGTTGTTGTTGGTCTTCTTCTTCTCCTTTTTCTTTTTAATATTTTCTTCCTCTTTTTCTTCTTTTCTTTCTGTTCACCTTCCCTTCTCATTCCTTTTTTTCCTCCTTCCACTCCCCCTCCTCTTCTTCTTCTTCTTCTTCATCTCTTATTTCTTCTTCCCCTTCTTCCTCTTCCATCTCCTCTCATTTTCATTCTCCTCCTCCTCCTCCTCCTCCTCCTCCTCCTTCTTAAATATTAAAAATAACATGTGACTAAGATCGAGTTAACGTGCCTTGCAAGTTCCTGTATGCAATCACGTCTTAAAATACCTGAGGCCATTGATTCATATCCTTGTTACTCATTGCACAATCACACTGTTTATTGCAAATTGTATATAATCACACCATTTTATGCCTTAATCTATACATTACTAAAGAGTTAAGAGTCAATAAAACTGAAAAAGTGAATTATGAAAGATGTTGCAAATATCAACACAACGGAGAAAGATGTACTTTATTGAGTATTAAGCTATTCGGCAACTTAAACTACTGACTCAATATTTTTTATGACAATAATTCACGATCGTTACTTTGGTGTCTGTCACATATCTTTTTCTTTGGGTGAAGAAGTCGGTAGGTCAATCTACATACAAGTAATATTTATTTATGTTTTTATTTATTTATTTACTTTTTTAATGAAAGTGTTTGTGATCTTGTTAGCGTTGGTAGGCATTGATGTTTCCAAGTACTATTATGATTGTTCTTTTTTGTGACTATGGTTGATGATGATAATGATTATAGTGACGATGATGGTGATTATGATGATGATAATGACGTAAGTGAGGATGATGGTGATTATGATGATAATGATTATTATAATAGCTATAATAACATTGATGATGATAATGTAATGGCAGTTATATTGATAGTGATAATGATTATGATGATGATGTTGATAATCATAATGATAGTTATAACAATGCTGATAATAATTATGATAACGGAGATTATGATGGCAGTTATCTTGATAGTAGTTATACTAACATTGGTAACGATAATGGTGATGATAGTAATGGTGATGACAGGAAAAGGAATAAAAGAAAAATAAATAAACCTAAAAAGTAGCAGTGATTTCGACAATACGTGATTTACATTTCTTTATTTACTTTTTATTTATTTCTTTATTAATTTTTCTTGTTATATTTTTCCGTCAGTTTAATTACATTTCTTTCTTTCCCTTTTTTTATTTTTTTTTTTGACTGATCGTATGTACCGCGAATTATCCCCGGCGAAATACCAACACTGGCAACCCCCCCATTTAACACTGCAAATTCAATGACCTTTTATACTTCGTTATTTCAATCCGTTGAGGCGAACAACGACCTCTTTTGGAGAGAGAAAAAAAAACGATCGGAGTCGTTATCGAAGGAAGTGAAATGTGCGAAAGGTTATAAAGAATGGTTGAATATCTCTGAAGGATGAAGAAAAATGAATGAAGTGATGAATGCGTTTCTTTCTCTTTCTCTTTCATTCCTTTTGCTTTTGTGTCCTTTTTTTGTTCGTCTAAAATCAGTGGATTGAAGGATCGGGGAGGAAGATTGAGGATGGAGGAGGAAGGAGGAATGGAGGAGGATGGAGGAAGGAGGAGGAGGGGAGTCAGAAGGAGGGGAGGAGGAAGGAGGAGGAAGAGGAATGGAGACGGAAGATGGAGGAGGAGGAAGAAGAACGAATGGAGAAGGATGGCGGATGGAGAAGGGGAGAGGAGAAAGAGATGGGGGGGGGGGGGGAGATGGAAGAAGAGGGAGAAGAAAATAAAAGTTAATATTAGTAACAATAGCAGTAAGGATTATGATAATGATTATGATGATCATCATAAAGATGATGATGATGATGATGATGATGATGATAATAATAATGACAAAAATGATGATAAAAGGAGTATGTGGAATAAGATGAGGAGTGTGTCTGTGTGTGTGTGTGTGTGTATGTGTGTTCCTACATACGTATGTATGCATGTATATATAAACACACACATACACGCACACACAAACACATACACACATATGTATATGTGTGGAAGGGAATAAGAGTAAAAGAGAGAGAGAGAGAGATAAGAGGAGAGGGCGAGTGTGAAAAAAGAGAAAATGAGAGGCAGACGCTAAGAAAAAGAGAAAGTTCAAGGTTCTCATATCGGTAAAGTTCGTAGCCTCTTCCTTTCGTTCCATCCTACCCCCCCCCCCCGCCCCCTCTTCCCCTCTTCGCCCTGGAGGAAGGATACAACGATTATCCAAGATGGCTCTTTCTCTCTCTTTCTTTCTATTTCTATTTCTTTTTTTTTTTTCTCTCTCTCTCCCATCTCTCTACCTTCTCTCTCTTTCTCTCTCTCTCTCTCTCTCTCTCTCTCTCTCTCTCTCTCTCTCTCTCTCTCTCTCTCTCTCCCTCTCTCTCTCTCTCTCTCTCCTTCCTCCTTCCTTCCTCCTTACCTGCTCTCTCTCTCTCTCTCTCTCTCTCTCTCTCTCTCTCTCTCTCACTCTCCCTCTCTCCCTCTCTCCCTCCCTCCTTCTCTCTCCCTCCCTCCTTTCCTCCCCCTCCATTCCTCCCCCTCCTTCTTCCCTCCCTCCTTCCCCCCGTCCCTCCCTCCCCCTCTCCCTTCATCACTCTTTCTTTCTCTCTCTCTGTCTCTCTCTCTCTCTCTCCCACCTCCTCTGATCCGAACCATCGAGCAGCCTCTACCGACCCACTCGTCTTACTCAACAACACGAAATGATACATAACATTAATAACGTTGCCCTTTCGCCTTCCCTTTCGTCTTTCGGGGATACATTTCGTCATGATTTGTGGAGGATTCTTACAGGATTCATATCTGGTGGAGTCGAAGCATCACTCTTGCAGGATATTGGACGCGTGGTAAATTGCTGTTATTGTTTCAGGGATGTTGGTTTCTTTTATTGTTGTTGTTGTTTGTTTGTTTGTATTGGTGTCTGACCCAATGTCTTTCTTTTGTTGTTGTTGTTGCTTGTATTGGTGTCTGATCCAATGTCTTTCTTTTTCTTAATACTGTTAATGGTGTTGGTATTATTATTATTATTATTGTTGTTGTTATGCTATCGTCGTTGTTTTCATTCTTTTTATCAATCATTTTTCACTAAAGTTCCTTTGGGTAAAAAAGAGAGAACAAACGCAGCAAAACCAAGTACACAAACAAACAAACGCAACAACAAAACCAAATAAACAATCCAAAAACAAGACAAAAAAATAACACATTCAAACATCCAAACAAAACCAAAAATCAACACGACAAGGAAACAAGCCAAACAAACAAACATTACCAAAAGCCTCCACCTATCCCCCTCATCCTACGGCCATAGGATACCCAAGCAACAGCCGCTCAGCTGACGTCTGCCCTTTTCCATGCCCCCCCCTCCCCCCATCCCCCCACCCCCCTTCCCTCATCTTCAGACCGAGGGTGAAATTAAGCCTAAAATGCGGCTCACCTTGGGCCGGAGTACCTGACCCAGTCCCCTTCTTCACTCTTACCATAGCCTTGAAGATCCCTATGACCCCCTCTCTCCCCGTTCCTCCGCCCCCCCCCCCATCTCTCTCCCCCTTCCTCCGCCCCGCCCTCTCCCCCCCTTCCCTCCCCCCTCCCCGCCTCTCTCCCCCTTCCTCCACCCCGCCCCCTCTCCCCTCTCTCTCCCCCTTCCACCGCCCCTCCCCCCTCCATCTTCCTCTCCCCACCCGGTCTTCTTTGCCCCCGGGGAGCGCCAGAACCCGGTGTGAAAGGATACCCCATCTGGAGGCGACCTTGGCTTCCCTGAGAGGACTATTAATGGTCGTGATTCCTGGATTATATCTCGCCGGGGTCGTTCTTAAGCATTCCGGTTCTTAGTCCTTGCAGGGACAAAGGGGGTCGTTTAAGGGGAGGTTTGTAGCAGGGTATGGGGTTTGCGTCTGGGTTTTGGGGTTGGTGTGTTTGTTTGTGTGTGTTAGTATGTTTATTTGTTTGTTTATGTTGGTATGCTTGTTTGTGTGTTAGTATGTTTATTTGTTTGTTTGTGTCAGTATGTTTATTTGTGTTCGTTTGTGTGAGAGTATGTTTATTTTGTTTGTGTGTTTATTTGTTTGCTTGTGTGTGTGTTTATGTTGTGAGTGAATGAGTGAGCGAGCATATAAGTGAATGAGTGAGTGAGCTAGCGAGTGAGTAAGTTAGCAAGTGAATGAGTGAGTAAGCGAGTGAGTGAGTGAGTGAATGTGTGTCCTTACGTGAGGCATGAAGAGGTAGCGCAGTTGCGGTTCCATCCCGCTATTGAATGTCGATCTGCGGTCCGTGTTCTTGATATGACCCGAGATAGAGCTGACAGAGCCAGATCCCCTTCACGGCCAAGGCATACGCAGACCCAAAAGATACACGCGTTTCCTTAGAGCAGAAACGAAGCATAAGACACCGAAACGCACCTCCCAGAAAGATATTTACGAGCATCTACACGAGAAACCCACTAAACATAGATTTTTCGAGGCACAACATACGCAGGAACAGGGACCAACACACACCAACATGTCGCCCGGCCATTCGTATTTCCACAGGACCGATATATGTCAGCATATTTCAAAATTATGGTGATGAAACTGGCTGACAAAAAGCTGCTCTTCCAGTTCGGACAACCTAATAGCCCCGGCAATAAATAAAACAACAGGAAACTTGTACACAGACTCCACCCGGACCCGACGTCGTGCCTTTGCTAGTGAGTCGCTGATTTCCTCGTCAATGTTGCATCTGTGTTGCCACTGATTGCATTCTTTTCACCGAAGCTCATTTTGCCGGCGCGGTCTTTCATTAATATTCTCAGACGCACATTTCCATCATGCGTAATGCCTGTGTTCCTGGTCTTGTTCGTGAGGGTTATTGTAATATATATACATATATATATATATATATATATATATATATATATATATATATATATATATATATATATATATATGTGTGTGTGTGTGTGTGTGTGTGTGTGTGTGTGTGTGTGTGTGTGTGTGTGTGTGTGTGTGTGTATGTATGTATACAGATTTAAATATATATATACATATATGTATTTTTACTGCAATTATCTTTCGTATTTAAGCTACCATCTTTCCTTTAATTTTGTTGTCTTCCTTTATATATAGGTTGATTTCACTTTTTTTAGCAGTCTTTATCTGATTTTCATTGTATCTATATTTTTCGTATTTAAGCCATCTTTCTTTTTTATTTTGTTGTCTTCCTGTATCGTATTAATTTCACTTTTTACCATTCAGTCGATCGACTTTTTTTTTGTCTTCTTATTTATTTATTCATTTACACAATATATATATATATATCTATATATATATATATATATATATATATATACATACATATATATACATACACACACACACACACACACACACACACACACACACACACACACATATATATATATATATATATATATATATATATATATATATATATATATATATATATATATATATACTATTTAATCGACCATCTCTTCATATTCTGCTGTCTTCCTATTTTAGATTAATGTCTTACTTCTTATCCAGAGGAAGACATTACCGAAAACTAACGCAAGAAACGGATGAATATTTCACGGCATTATTTCTTAAGCAACTATAATGGACATGATACTAAGTAATGGTAAGGACAACGTAAGATCTATCATAATATTTTCATGTGAAGACGGTGAGGTCCGCTTCTCTAAAGGCATCCTTGCGAGTGAACGGAATATCAAGTGTGAAGAGAGAGTGAGAAGATGGTCGTAGGATTCTCAAGCGTCCTAAGAAAGCGAGAAGACGGTCGTAGGATTCTAAAGTGTCCTAAGAAAGCGAGAAGACAGTCGTAGGATTCTAAATTGTCCTAAGAAAGCGAGAAGACGGTCGTAGGATTCTAAAGTGTCCTAAGAAAGCGAGAAGACGGTCGTAGGATTCTAAAGCGTCCCAAGGAAGCGAGAAGACGGTCGTAGGATTCTAAAGTGTCCTAAGAAAGCGAGAAGACAGTCGTAGGATTCTAAAGTGTCCTAAGAAAGCGAGAAGACAGTCGTAGGATTCTAAATTGTCCTAAGAAAGCGAGAAGACGGTCATATAGGATTCTCACGCGACTGGAGGCTACAAACCAACTCCTTCCGCCCTCTTGTACAATTTGATCAGGATCCAACGCAGAGCTCAGCGGAAATCCTCGCCACGCTACGCCCTCTCCGAACCTCTCGAAGCCCCGACACCGGCCGTGGAGGTTCGAGCAGCTGAATACGAAGCTTCGAAACTTTTCCTCGTCTTTTTTCTCTTCTTTTACTTGAGGAATCTCTCTCTGCTGATCTAACATGTTTTTTATCATTATTGCCTATTTATTTCTTGTTTATTCATTTATATATTTATTTTTGCGTTGTTTTTACACCGGGTTTTTTACGTCCCATGTTGGCTGGACTTTGGGAAACTTTGGCGTTGTGTTCAGTCAAGAAGAATAAAGAAGAGGGAGAGATACAAATAATGAAAGAAATAAAAAAAGAAACATGAAGTGTGGATTAAGGGTTGGACATTAAAGAGTGGTAGCAAAGGAAGAAATCCGATCTTGACGAGGAGGGAGAAGGAAAAGAATAACGGAGGAAGAGGAGGAACAACGAGAAGAAGAAGAGAGCGGAGAACGACGAAAAGAGGGAGAAGAAAGGAAGCGTTTAGAAGAGGGGAAAAAAGGGAAGAGGAACGATGAGAAGGAGAAGGAGACGAAGGAAAATGAGTAAAAAGATGAGACAAAAAAAGGAAAAGGAGAACGATGAGAAGACGAAAAAGAAGACAAATGCGAGAAGAAAATGAAAAATGAGGGAGGCAAAAGGAGAACGGCAAAAAGAAGGAGACAGAGTACAATTATAAGAGAGAAAGAGAGAGAGAGGTGGGGGGGGGGAGAGGTATAGAAAGAGAAAAAAAGAGAGAGCGAGAGAGGGAGAGAGAGAAGAGACAGAGAGAGATAGAAAGAAAGAGAGAGAGAGAGAGTGAGGAACCTGGGAGTAAAAAAAAGTAAGGAAGAAGAGCATGAGTATGAATGTGTCTCCATCGCCTGAATGAGAAGTCTCCCAAAAGATCATGTGAATGTTTTAACCTTCATAGACACGAGAAAATAGTTGCGCTACTTTAATACATGAGGATTTTTTTTATTTTTTTATTTTTTTTGAGAATTTCGAAAGTTTCCATTTGTTTTTTCTTTACTTATATATATATACTTATATATATATATATTTTTTTTTTTTTTTTTTTTTTCTACTTCTTCTTCTTTTTCTTTTTATTTGTTTTTTTGTTTGCTTTTTTTTTCTTTTTTCCTTTTTTAGAATTATGAGTTTCCTTTTTCTCCACTGACCTCCTCGGATCCCAAATCTCACACAGTCTTTATTAATGTCATTTAAACTCAAATTCACGATGCCATTCCGAAAGAGTATGGCAATGGCTAATTCATCCCGCCAGAGCTCAAAAGCGCCCTTGCAACTCCCCCCCTTGCAACAATCCCCTTGCAACAATCCCCCTTGCAACTGTTTTCAATCCCCAGGATAAGTCTTCAGGGAAAAAATCGGGCCAATGTATGAGTTCATTTTCCTGGCGCGTATCAGGCTAAATATCCAATTTCAGGTGTTGCATTATTCCGATAGAGGTCAGGTCGGCAGAGTGAAGGATTAACGAGATACCGGCAAATTGGTATAGAACTAGTCCGAAAGTCTCTGGATTTCGTCTATTTATCTAATTCTTTTCCATCGATTTTTTTTTTTTTTTTTTTTTTTTATAGGGAGGAATGAGATATTAATTCGTAAAAATCGTAGGAATTCCTAGAATCTCCCCGCGGGAATGGATCCTAGAGATTGATGACTTAAAAAAGTATGGATTATAGAGTTTCTACATATATAGCGTGGAAATCATTTGACTTCGGGTAGTTCTGTAATGATTATGACGGGGAGAGATAGATAGATAGAGAGAGAGAACATATTCTCTCTATCTATCTATCTATATCTTTCTCTCTCTCTATCTATCTATCTCTTTCTCTCTCTATCTATCTATCTATATCTTTCTCTCTATCTATCTATCTATCTCTTTCTCTCTCTATCTATCTATCTCTCTTTCTATCTTTCCAGTCTCTCTCTCTCTCTCTCTCTCTCTCTCTCTCTCTCTCTCTCTCTCTCTCTCTCTCTCTCTCTCTCTCTCTCTCTCTCTCTCTCTCTCTCTTTCTTTCTCTCTCTCTCTCTCTCTCTCTCTCTCTTTCTCCCTCTCTTTCTCTCACACCCTGCCTCCTTCCTATCCCCCTTCTCTCTCCATCTTTTATTTTTTCAAGCTTATTCAATAATCATTCTCAAGGAAATTAGAATTAGAATATTAAAGGGAAAAAAATCACCAAAGAAGGAATTTGACCCAGGAAAACAGGTCAAACGGGTCTCTCGCTGAACTCGTTTTCTTGACCTTGCCCCTGACACTGACTCAAGAAAGGAAGATGCTCGTCTGCAGTTTTGACCTCTGTCGAGTCCTGGGTCTTCGATGGGTTGGGAATATTGACTTTGATTTTTATTTTTGTATTGTTTTTGTTATTGTTATTGTTAATGTTGATATTATTATTATGATTGTTATTATTGTTATCATCATTATTGTTATCATTATTACTGTTATTATTACTATTTTTTTTATTATTATCATTATTATCGTTATCGTCATTATTATTACTATCGTTGTTATTATTATTATCATCATTATTTTCATGATTATCATTATTTTATTCGTATGCTGTATATATGTATGTTGAGTGTTTACGTTTTGTGTGTGTATCGTATGTGTGTGTATATGTGTGTTGTGTGTGTGTGTGTTTGTGTGTGTGTCGTATGTGTGTCTGTATTTTGTGTTGTGTGTGTGTATGTGTATCTTATGTGTGTGTAGTGTGTTGTGTGCGTGTGTGTGTCGTATGTGTGTCTGTATTTTGTGTGTTGTGTGTGTGTATGTGTATCTTATGTGTGTGTAGTGTGTGTTGTGTATGTGTGTGTACTGTTTGTTGTGTATGTGTGTGTGTGTTGTGTGTGTGTGTGTGTGTGGTTCACCACCTCCTTCCCTTACCTGCCCTTCCTCCCTTAGTCTGATTTATCTTTCCTAACATCTGCTAAGGAAAAGACACCCAAGTCCCACTCGTTTACCTTGAGGGGGAGTGAAATTGAGGAAGGGAGTGGGGGGAGGGGGGTTGATAGAAAAAAGAGGGGTGGGGGGGGGATGGAGCAAGAGGAGGAACAAGAATAGAAAGAATTGGAATAATAGGAGGAAGATGAAGAGGAGGAAGAAAAAAGAGGTAAAAAGAGGAGTCTGAAGTAAGGAGAGAAAGGAGGTGGAGGAGTAGGAAGAAGAAGAGGAAGAAAAGGAGAAGAAAGAGGACGTATAAGGAAGTGAAAGGACGTGGAGGAGTAGGAGGAGGGAGAAGAAGAGGATGAAGAGAAGAAGGAGGAGGAAGAAAAGGAAGAGGGAGAGTAGAAGGGCTAAGGGTTAAGAGCGGCTGTTAAATGTTTTTTTTTTTTTCTCTCTCTCTAGACGTCACGAAGTTACAAACCGATTTCCTAAGGGTTATTTTTTTTTCTTTTTCCTTTTTTTTGTGTGGGGGGGGGGGGTCTTTAAGAAAAAAAAAATGGCGAGGTACAGTTGATTCTTAAAGGGGTATATAAAATAAGATTTACGATGGGACTTTTTTTTTTTTATATAACCTTCAGAACTAGTTAAATCGGCCTTTTGGCTATAGAGTGGATCGCCTTGGTCGGATGATTTAGAAATGGTCAGTAAGCATGGTCAGAAACACACACACACACACACACTTACACACACACACACACACATACACACACACACGCACACATACACGCACACACACACACGCACACACACACACACACGCACACATACACGCATACACACACACGCACACACACACACGTGCGCGCGAACACACACACACAGACACACACACACACAACTTACACGCACAAACACATGCGCGCGCACACACACACACACACACACATACATACATACACACACATACACACCCACACACTTACACGCACAAACACATGCGCGCGCACACACACACACAGAAACAAACAAACAAACAAATAAACACACATAGACATACACACGCGCTCGTACACACATACAATATATATAACATTAGTTTAAGAGATCAATAGAAAGACAGATTAATGCAAAAATAGATAGATAGATGAGTCAATAGACAGAACAGATATATCCGCAGATAGATGGACCAAAACAAAGACAGACAAATAACTAGATAGTTAGACAGACATTTAGATAGAGAGATAGGTACATAACTAGATAGATAGATATCTTGAGAGATGGATAAATCAATAGATGCATTGATGGATAGCTAGAAAGATAGATAGACAGAGAGATAGGTAGATAGAGAAACAGATAGATAGGCCTTTCGGTTGTAAGTATGCATAAGATTATACTAAAGTGATTTTTTTCTTTTTTCTTTTCAGGTGAGAATTTCAACTTTTTAACACAAGTATCTCGAAGGTAATGTACAACTTTAAATGATCATATCCATCTACCTATCTGTCACTCCATCCATCCATCTGTCTATCACTCCATCTATCCATTTATCAGTAACTGTCTATCTGTCACTCCATCCATCTATCACTCCATCCATCCATTTATCAGTAACTATCTACCTGTCACTCCATCCGTCTATCTATCTATCACTCAATCTATCATTTTTAATTACTGTTTGATTTATATTCATTCGTCTGTGTTTCTATCTATCTGTCCAACTATTCATGTAGATATCTTCTCATGGAATCGTCTATACTTGTATCTACTTACCGGCATATCTGTCTGTCTATCTGTTCATTTCTATGTATATATCTAGCCGTCAGTATCTCTCTCTTTCTCTCTCTATCTATCTATCTATCTTTCTATCTACCTATCTCTATCTCTCTCGCGTATATATGTGTGTGTGTGTGTGTGTGTGTTTATATATATATATATATATATATATATATATATATATATATATATATATATATATATATATATATACAATATATATATACATATATGTGTATACATACATATATATATATAAATATATATATATATTCATATATATATATATATATATACATATATGTA
>NC_091549.1:13843764-13846264 GCF_042767895.1 Penaeus vannamei
CTGGGAGATAAAGAATGGTTATTTACGGAGATGCATTGTACCGCGTGCGTGGGTAGACTCATACAAACCTACATATAATATATACATATATATGTACATATATGTGTGTGTATATATATATATATATATATATATATATATATATATATATATACATATATATATATATATATATATATATATATATATACATATATATATATATATATATATATATATATATATATATATACATATATATGTATATATATATATATATATGTATATATATATATATAGAGAGAGAGAGAGAGAGAGAGAGAGAGAGAGAGAGAGAGAGAGAGAGAGAGAGAGAGAGTGAGTGAGTGAGAGAGAGAGAGAGAGAAAGAGATAGTGAGTGAGAAAGAAAGAGAGATAGAGAGAGTGAATGAGAGAGAGATTCATTGATATATATAGATAAAAACATATACATATATGTGTATGTATATATATATATATATATATATATATATATATATATATGTATATATATGTATATATATATATATATATATATATATATATGTATGTATATATGAAGATAAAGAGAGCTGTAGTACCAGAGAACGCATCCAGATACAGATGCAATAAAGATTCCTCCCGACTGGTGAAAGGCTCGCTTCTCACCGTCTTCGCAGACGCTTCGGTTCCTCCCAAAGAAGGAGGAAGGCCTCTCCTAGCGACCGCCTCTCCTAGCGACCGCCTCTCCTAGCGACCGCCGAGCGCACGAAGAGCCTGAAATTACGAGTCACGCCACCAGGCCTTGGGAATGCCCGGCGGTGGGTAGCCGCGGCGCGCACGACCGCATACCTGGACCGTCGGCAAGAATAGGGGGCTTCCTGCTGGACCTGCTGCGGGTAGCGTGGTCCCGAAGACCGGATTCGTATCGGGTTCGCAATTTTTTTTTTTTTTTTTTTTTTTTTTTTTGGTCCGGAGGGAAATATTTTTCTGACCTTTTTGGCGTGGTATTTTTATCTTTATTTCTATTTTATACTCTTGTGCGCTCATCCGGACATTAAATGAGACAAGTTTAGACATAAAAAAAACACGGGGATACAATAAAACAAGGGAAAAAACACGCACGCTCGCCTGTTTGTTAAATACAATTCAAAATGGCAGAGTCATCGCTCGACCCATCCTTCGTTTTCTTTAGATAGTGAAAGTCCTGAATGAAGATGCTCAGACACCGTTATTCCCGGATATAAGGATATTACTTCTTCTTCTTTCGGTAAATAAAATTCTCTCGAACTCTCTTTTATACACTTTCTTTTTCTTTACGATTCGTATTATATTCTTCTTGAAATTCGGTTTTGATGATGGAATAATATCTGTTGCAAATTGACTTTCCGGAGTCTGCGATCAGTTGATACGTGCTTGACATATATCGTGCTTAGTATCTCTCTCCCTTTCTTTCTTTCTTTCTTTCTTCTTCTCTTCTTCTTCTGCTCCCTTCTCTTTCTCTTCTCTCTCTCTCTCTCTCTCTCTCTCTCTCTCTCTCTCTCTCTCTCTCTCTCTCTCTCTCTCTCTCTCTCTCTCTCTCTCTCTCTCTCTCCCTCCCTCCCTCCCTCCCTCCCTCTCTCTCTCTCTCTCTCTCTCTCTCTCTCTCTCTCTCTCTCTCTCTCTCTCTCTCTCTCTTTTTCTTTATCTATATATCTATCTATATATCCTCATCCTCTTCCCATTCTCTCCTCCTCCTCATACTCTCCTCCTCCTCCTATTCTCTCCTTCTCCTCCTCCTCCCACTCTCTCCTCCTCCTCCTCCTCCCTCCCACTCTCTCCTCCTCCTCCTCCTCCTTCTCCCACTCCTCTTCCCACTCTCTAATCTTCCTCCTCCTCCTACTCTCTCCTCCTCCTCTTCCCACCCGCTCCTCCTCCCACTCTGTCATCCTCCTCCTCCTCCTACTCTCTCCTCCTCCTCTTCCCACCCGCTCCTCCTCCTCCTCCCACTCTGTCATCCTCATCCTCCTCATCCTCGTCCCACTCTCTCCTCCTCCTCTTCCCACCCGCTCCTCCTCCTCCTCCCACTTTGTCCTCACCCTTCTCCTCCTCCTCCCACTCTCTAATCTTCCTCCTCCTCCTACTCTCTCCTCCTCCTATTCCCACCCACTCCTCCTCCTCCCACTCTGTCATCCTCATCCTCCTCATCCTCGTCCCACTCTCTCCCGTTCCGTGTTTCACTGATGCCATTCCCTGTTCAAGGTCGCCAAGTTTTTACGTGCTTAGAGAGAGCCGGGTCATCCTTCCCGTTTCTTCTTCTTCTTCTTCTTCTTTGTTCAGGAATAGCTGTGAGAACGTTTTGACCCACGGGCAGAAGTTCGAGAGGGTTATCATTAATGAAACAATTTTTTTTATTTCTTTATTTTATTTGTGTGTGTGTGTGTGTTTTCTTTCTTTTTCTTGTTTTAAGTAAATGTATTTTTTTTTATGTCAGCATTTGTTTGCTTTTATGAGAGATTTTGATTTCGAAATGATTTGTAGGAAC
>NC_091549.1:13848764-13853764 GCF_042767895.1 Penaeus vannamei
TTCACCGAAACGCGGAATAAGAAAGGGGAACAAGCAAATATTAAAGAATAGATAATAATGAATGAATAAATGAAATGATACTGCTAATACCAATATTCACCACAATATTTAAAATATTTAAAGATTTCATATATATGTGTGTGTGTTTGTGTGTATGTGTGTATGTGTGTGTGTGCGTATGTGTGTGTATAGACATATATGTATGTATGTTTATATATGCATACGTGTTTCTGTGTGTGTGTATATATATATATATATATATATATATATATATATATATATATATATATATATATATATATATATATATATATATATATATATATATATATATATATATATATATATATATATATATATATGAAAGTGAGTCACATTTCGCCTATCCTTTATCCACAACTATATTTACTTAGAACCATCATCTGCAAGATAATAAGCATTGAATAGAAACGTTAATAAACAGAAGGATAAGGATAAAAAAGACAAAATACCCGCATGAAATGTAGATATAAGAACTTCATGAAGAAAATATACAATAAACAAACGTGGATAAAACAAAGACGAGAAATGAATATAAAAATACTTGAAAAAAAACTAAACAGTAAGAGAACACGAATAACCAGGAGAAGGATATAAAAAAGGATAAAATAACCGTAAAAAATATAGATAAAAGAACTTATTGAGAGAGAAAAAAAAGTGTCAATGATTAAGACGCCAACCAGCAATCCATCAATCCCTCTTGACAGCTTATCTTATATCTTTATTATTCTTAATCCTATCACGTGCGACGGGAAAGCATCAATATTCATCTGTGCTTGCGTTCGTTATCACCTTGCTTGTGGTGCTGGTACATGGTATTCGTTATTAATAAAGGAGAAAAGAGGGAAGTGTATGGTTTGCGTAAAAGTACATGGTTTACGGGAAAAAAGTATATGTTTTCCGTAAAAAAGTACATATTTCACGTAAACGTTGTACATATTCCATGTAAAAGATACATATTTCACGTAAAAAGTATTTATTTCACGTAAGAAGTAAACATTCCACGTAAAACGTACATAATTTTACTTAAAAAGTACATATTTCACTTAAAAGTACACATTTTACATAAAAGGGGAATCGATGTGATAAGAAGGAAGTGATTTTTTCTTATTCATTTATTCATCTCTTTATCTTTTCGTTAATCTATTTCCCTATTCATCTATCTGTTTACCTACTCATGTATTTAGCTATTTGTATAAATATACATCTGTTTATCTTTTGGTTCATTTATTTATCTATTCATCTCCTTGTATAATCATTAAACTATGTGTTTATCTAATTGTCAATTTGTTCAGCTAATTACCTATTCATTTATCTAATCATTTATCTTTTGAAACCTATTTATCTATTTGTATATTTGATAATTACTTATCCAGCCATCTACCTACCTATCTATTCACATTGTTTTGATTCATTCACTCTTTCACTTTTTCATTCATTCTTTTCTCTCATTTATTTACCTGTTCGTAGAGAGAAAGAATTGAGAAATATGTATGACGTCATTCAGACATCCACCCCTCCCCCCCCCCCAAAAAAAAAGAGAGAAAAAAACAGAATAAATAAAAAACCCGTTTTCTGCCCATCCTCCTGACCTTTCTCCCATATGCCGAGCCCAGCCGCACCTGCCCTTTGTCTTCCTGTCCTTTTTGGCACTTTCACTTTACTTCCTGTCCGCTTTTGGCTTTCACTCTCCTCCTTATTTCGGTTGACTTGTATTCATTCTCTTGTCCTGTTTTATTCTTCTTTTTTTATTTATGTTCGTTTTATTTTATGTGATTATATGTAGGATTTTTCTTTTGTGTGTGTGTTTTTTTTTCACATCGCCCCTCCCTACCTCTCTTCCTCCCCACCTCCTTCCTTCCCTCCCTCCCTCCTTCCTTCCCTCCCTACCTCCTTTCTTCCCTCCCTCCCTACCTCTCTTCCTCCCTCGTTCATTCCCTCTCTTCCTCCCTCGTTCATTCCCTCCCTCCCTCCCTCTTTCCTCCCTCCCTCCCTCCTTCCTTCCCTCCCTCCCTACCTCCCTCTTTCCTTCCCTCCCTCCCTCCTTCCTTCCTTCTCTCCCTACCTCCCTCCCTCCCTCCTTCCTTCCTTCCCTCCCTCCCTCCTTCATTCCCTCCCTCCCTCCCTCCTTCTTCCCCTCCCCTCTCCCTCCCTCTCCCTCTTTTCGCTTCCTATTCACCCAGTTCTTTACTTTCTCTTATACCCTTGTCCCATTTCACTTTCTCCCACCTCCCCGCCCTCCTCCCCTCCCCCTCCTCCCATCTTCCTCTCTTCTCGGTGGGTGTTCAAAGTTCATAACTCATGTTCAGTAATTCTCTCATATTTTTCCTTCTCCCGCTGTTTATTGTTGGAAGGCGAAGAGGGGAAGAAAGGGAGAGGAAGGAGGAAGGGAGGGAGGGAGGAGAGAGAGAGAGAGGAGGGTAGGGGAGGGAAGGAGGAATAGATATAGATAAATAGATAGATAGATAGAGAAATAGGGATGGAGAGGGGGGAGAGAGTAAGAGAGAGAGAGAGAGAGAGAGAGAGAGAGAGAGAGAAAGAGAGAGAGAGAGAGAGAGAGAGAGAGAGAGAGAGAGAGAGAGAGAGAGAGAGAGAGAGAGAGAGAGAGAGAGAGAGAGAGAGAGAGAGAGAGAAAGAGAAAGCGAGAAAGACAGACAAACAGACAAATAAACAAACACATAGATACCAACAGAAACAAACAAACACCCAAACATATACAAAGACAAACATCCATCCAACCAAACCAAACCAAACAAAGAAAACGAAAGAAAACAACCCCCATCCCCCTCCCCCAAGAAAAAGAAAAAGAAACAAACCAACAAAAAAAAAACACTCAAAAAAGTTCAAAAAATAATGTTATCTCCAGTATTATTTCACTCGAGAGCCATTAAGGTCGACCTCCGTCATCGTCCTTCTAGTGTCAACCGTAATTATCTCTCGCTGAACAGCCTCTACCTGACAACAAAGGGCATTTCGGTTCGTTAATGAGAAGCCTGGAGCATTTGCCGAATTTGTGTTGTCATATTTTGGGTCTACTGTCGTTTTCTTTTTTGGGGGGGTGGGGGGTGAGGGGGGGCAGGTATCTATTTGTTGTTGTTAAAAAAGTTGTTAGATCGTTATTTCACTTTTTTATTGTCATTTTTGTTGCTGTTGTTATTTATCTTTTTCCTTTAGTTTCGTTGTTGTATCGTTATTTCTTCACGTTGTTGTGGGGGGTGGGGGGAGGAGGTATCTATTTGTTGTTGTTAAAAAAGTTGTTAGATCGTTATTTCACTTTTTTATTGTTATTTTTGTTGATGTTACTATGTTTTCTTTAGTTTCGTTATTGTATCGTTATTTCTTCACGCTGTTGTGGGGGGTGGAGGGGCAGGTATCTATTTGTTGTTGTTAAAAAAGTTGTTAGATCGTTATTTCACTTTTTTATTGTCATTTTTGTTGCTGTTGTTATTTTTCTTTCTTTAGTTTCGTTGTTGTATCGTTATTTCTTCACGTTGTTGTGGCGTTAGACTGTTGTTTCTCTGTTGTTGTCACCGTGATTTATTTTACGTCGTTATTTTTTAACTGTCTCTTTTGTTTTTGTTGTTAATGTCGCTGTTCTTTTTGAAAGAAAGAAAAAAGAAAAAAAACAGATTTGTGATCTTTGCTAATACAACCTCCATAGCGTTTGATTAGAACTTGATTATGGGTTGATTACAATGACGAGGATTGGGGTAGAAGTGGCAGCCGGTGTGGTAATAGTGGTGGGAATAAGGGGGGAAATAGGGTGTATTTGCTGCTATTGTTGGATGAGGATTAGGAAGATGAGGGTGAGGGAGAGGATTAGGATGAGGATTAGGAAGATGAGGGTGAGGGAGAGGATTAGGATGAGGATTAGGATTAGGGTGATGAGGAAGAGGATTAGGGAGAGGATTAGGATGAGGATTAGGATTAGGGTGATGAGGAAGAGGATTAGGGAGAGGATTAGGATGAGGATTAGGGTGATGAGGGAGAGGATTAGGGTGAGGAAGAGGATTAGGGTGATGAGGGAGAGGATTAGGATGATGAAGAGGAGGATTAGGGTGATGAGGGAGAAGATTAAGCGGAGGGAGAGGATTAGGGTGATGAGGGAGAGGATTAGGATGAGGATTAGGGTGATGAGGGAGAGGATTAGGATGAGGAAGAGGATTAGGGTGATGAGGGAGAGGATTAGGATGAGGAAGAGGATTAGGATGAGGAAGAGGATTAGGGTGATGAGGGAGAGGATTAGGGTGATGAGGGAGAGGATTAGGATGAGGAATAAGGATGAAAATGATAAAGATAATAAAACGACGGCAGAAATAAAAATACAATAACACCTTACATATGCATTTTCTAAATTTATTTTTTTCCCTTAATAACAAATATATATATATATATATATATATATATATATATATATATATATTTTTTTTTTTTTTTTTTTTTTTTTTTTTTTTTTTTTTTCTTTTTTTTTTTTTTTTTTGTTTTTGTTTTTTCTTTCTTTCTTTATTTATTTATTTATTTATTTTTTCTTTTTCTTTTCTTTTCTTTTTTTTCTTTATCTCTTTCTTTCTCTCTTTTTTTCTTCTTTTTCTTAATGATATTGAATCTGTCACATTTTCCATTTCAACAACAGAACCTTGCATTTTTTCCGTCTCTGTTTTTCAGATTTCTCGAGCGACCCTACTTGACCTCGTCCCGGCCTCCGCTCTCTCCCGGTGGATCTCCCAAGCCGAATCGTTCCTTGACCTCTCGTGCGTGGCGACCCCGGGTCACAATGGCGTCGGGGGTGACCATGATAGCGTTGACCTGCCTGGCCTTCCTGGTTGGGTCATCCCTCGCTGACCCCATCACTAGGGTGAGTTTCCCATGCAGGGTTTCGACAGGCGATGTGACCTCTTCTCTGGATGGGGAAGGGGGGGAGGGGGATTTGCATATGGGCGTTGTTTTGCTTGTCTTTTCGG
>NC_091549.1:13861264-13876264 GCF_042767895.1 Penaeus vannamei
TTTAGCTCGTCTTCCTCTTCATCTGATTCGCAAAGCACTTCATCTACAGAGGACAGCAGTTTTACGTCGTCCTCCAACCACCAATCATCTGACAATGCCCTGCTTGTGGAAGACTCTGTTACACCAGTGCATATTAACTCAAATCTGAATATTGGGGCTTCAGTCGTACCTGCTTCTCACTCTACAAGCTCCTCTGGCTTTTCTAGGTCATCCAGTCAAAGTAGGCTGACTGGTGGACAATCTTCATTTAATACTAGGTTATCCGGTAATGCTCAAAGTCAGGCTACAGTTTCTTCAAACACTGGTAGTTCACATGTGGAGCACAAGGAAAACACAGGGCAGTCCAGCAACTCGAGAGATTTCACTCACTTATCAGTCAACTCTGACCTCACTGAACCTATTATACCACCAGGATCACAAGTATTTTCTACTGTATCTATAAATCGCCAAAATGCACTTATCCAGAAATTGGAAAAAGATCAGGAATCATCGATAAAGGATACAGACTCTGCTACACAGGGCCATGCAGGAGCACAACAGTCAAATACAGCATCATTTTCTCACTCCAACATTAACAATAGACATACATCTACTTCAGGCAATTTTGCTTCTACTTCTGTGACTTCTAATAATCAGGGGTCCAGTCCTGTATCAAGCAACACCCAAAATGTATCTCCAAACTTCAGGCCATTAACAGTAAAGGGGACACAAAATACAAATTCAGCCAGTCTTACCAATACACAAAGACAAACTACTCGAGTGAGGACAGAGCAAGGTAGTGCTGGACTTTCAACTTCCCTCACAATCCCAGGGTTCTCATCTGGAATTGTCAGGGTTGATGGAGAAACCGTAGCCAACAGTGGTTCAGATGTTGCTCATGCTGACCAAAATTTGGATGATATTGACATCTCAACTGAGGATTATGAAACTGAAGATGAATACATTACTACTGAAACCCCTTCATTGGCATCAGGAAACTTTGCAAATTCTGCATTTGGTTTAGCTTTCACCAAGGGATCTACAGGTTCAGGATTACGTGGGTCATCCTTAACTGTAAACAGTCAAAGAAATAATGCAGCTGGTTTTAGCTCATCCTCCAGCCTCCAAGGGGCTTCTAATGTGCAAGGCTCTAGTGCAGGAACTATATCTTCGAGTGTATCTGGTAACCAGGGGTCTAGGGTAAATACAGGGTTCAGTGGTACACCTGTGTCTGGCACACAGGGATCTGTTAGAACTGTATCTAACACTCAAGGATCTAGAGTAACTAACTCTCAAGGACCTAGGGGAACAGTGAGATTTAGTGGTGTATCAACATCAACTGCACAAGGATCTAGGGGAACTTCAACATTTAGTGGAGCATCTGCTGGCACTCTGGGATCTACCAGTTCATCAGGATCTAGTAGAGTAATTGCTTCTAACACCCAAGCATCAAGAGGAACAGGATTTGGTGCAACATCTGTATCAAGTGCTCAGGGAGCCATTAGAACTACTGTATCCAATCTACAAGGATCTCGAGGAGCATCTTCTGGAACTGCAACCAATATCCGAGGATCTCAAGGAACAGCAGGATTCAATGGAGCATCTGTTTCTGGCACACAAGCTTCTAGGGGAACAGCAGGAGCCAGTGGAGCATTTGTATCAGCTGCACAGGGATCTGCAGGAACTTCGGTAACCAGTGCCCAAGGATCTTCAGGAACATCCACAACCAGCTTCCAAGGATCTAGAGGAACAGTAGGATTCAATGGAGTATCTGGATCTAATACCCAAGGATCTAGAGGAACAGTAGGATTCAATGGAGTATCTGGATCTAATACCCAAGGATCTAGAGGAACAGTAGGATTCAATGGAGTATCTGGTTCTAATACCCAAGGATCAAGAGGAACAGTAGGATTCAATGGAGTATCTGGTTCTAATACCCAAGGATCTAGAGGAACAGGATTTGTTAGTGGATCAACATCTAGCACACTAGGATCTACCAGCTCATCAGGATTTAGTGGAGTATCTGCATCTAACACCCAGGCATCAGGGGGAACAGGAGGATCCACTGGAGCATCTGTGTCTAATGCACAGGGAGCTGTTAGAACTACTGTATCCAATGTACAAGGATCTCGGGAAACATCCACTGGAACAACCACAACCAATATCCAAGGGTCCCGAGGAACAGCAGAATTCAGTGGTGCATCTATATCTAACATTCAAGGATCACAAGTGGGTGGAGTATCTGTTTCCGGCACACAGGCATCTAGGGGAACAGCAGGAGCCAGTGGAGCATTCGTATCAACCAAACAGGAATCTAGCAGGACTTCAGTAGCCAATGCCCAAGGATCTTCAGGGGCAGTAGGATTAAATGGAGTATCAGAATCTAATGTGCAAGGATCTAGAGGAACTGCAGGATTTAGTGGGGCATCAGCATCTGGCACACTGGGATCTACCAGTTTATCCTCAAACGCTCAGGCTTCTAGGGGAACAGTGGGTTCCAGTGGAGCCTCTGTGTCTGATGCACAGGGAGCTGTTAAAATAACTGCCTCAAATGTACAAGGAACAAGGGGAACATCTGGAACAGCTGCAAACAGCTTCCAAGGATCCCAAAAAACAGGAAGCTTTAACAGGGTATCCATATCTAACACCCAAGGTTCTAGTGTAACTGCAGGATCAAACGGAGCATCTGCATCTAGCACTCTGGGATCTAACAGTTTTTCAGGGATAAGTAGAGGATCTACATCTAACACTCAAGCATCTAGGGGAACAACGGGAGCCAGTGGAGCATCTTTGTCTAGTACACAGGGATCTATTAGAACTGTATCAAATGCACAAGGATCTACAGGGGCATCCACCAGCTTCCAAGGATCTAGAGGAACTGCTGGCTTCAATGGAGCATTCACATCCAACACCCAAGGAACTAGAGGAACTACAGGATTTAGTGGAGCATCTGTCTCTGGCACATCAGGATCTACCAGTTCATCAAACCTGAGTGCGGGATCCAGAGGAGCTTCTGTGTCTAATGCACAGGGAGCTATCAGAACTACAGCATCTAATGTACAAGGATCCAGGGGAACTGCAGGGTTTAGTGGAGCCTCTACATCTGGCTCACTAGGATCTACTGGTTCCTCAGGAATAAGGGGAGCATCTTTTGTTAGCACTCAGGCATCCAGGGGAACAGTAGGAATTACAGGAACAACTAACATACAAGGATCTAGAGGAACCTCTACATTCAGTGGAGCCTCCATATTGAACACTCAGGGTTCCAGAGGAACTGCATCTGCATCTGATGCACAAGGAAATGGAGTTTCTGCTTCTAATGCCCAACTATCTAGGGGAACAGCAGGAGTTAGTGGAGTATCTGTATCTAATACACAAGGATCTAGCGGGGTATCCACCGGTTCATCTACAGTCAACTTGCAAGCAACCAATACCCAGGGAACATCACGTGTTAATGGCATACTTGTGTCAAATACACAAGGGTCAGAGGCAAATTCTCAAAGTAATCAAGGGGTTCAAGGTTCTAGTAATGCAGCAGTATCAACTACCACATTTGGATCAAGGGGCTCACCTAATATAGGTGTTGCTTCTCAGTCAATAAATAAGAATGCAGGATCACGGGTAACAACTCTATTAGTAAGCAATGAAGGAGAAAAGTCTTCCTCAAAGCTCAGAAGTTCCACAGAAAGTCAAGGATTGACAAGCTCAACTGCTCAACACCAATCTGAATCACAAGGGTCTGGAGCTGAGTCAGGAGTGCATGGATCAACATCTTCAGGAACTAGGGGCTCTATAGCTTCTGAAGTACATGGCTCAGTTGCCACAGTTCAAGGGTCAGTATCTACAGGCATCCAGGGGTCAGTTGCAGGATCACAGGGGTCAGTATTGGTAAGAGGCCATGGGTCAACCAACTCTGATGTCCATGAGTCGAGCTCCTCAGCAGTTCATGGATCTGCTTCATCAAGTCGTCAAGAGTCAGCATCGAGTGTTCGTGGGTCAGCTTCTTCAGGTGTCCGTGGGTCAGCTTCTTCAGGTGTCCGTGGGTCAGCTTCTTCAGGTGTCCGTGGGTCAGCTTCTTCAGGTGTCCGTGGGTCAGCTTCTTCAGGTGTCCGTGGGTCAGCTTCATCAGGTGTCCGTGGGTCAGCTTCTTCAGGTGTCCGTGGATCAGCTTCTTCAGGTGTCCGTGGGTCAGCTTCTTCAGGTGTCCGTGGGTCGGCTTCTTCAGGTGTCCGTGGGTCGGCTTCTTCAGGTGTCCGTGGGTCAGCTTCTTCAGGTGCTCAAGGGACAGCATCTTCAAGTGGAACAGCATCCTTCTCTGCATCGGGAGCAAGAGGATCCGAGTTGTCTGGTGTACGAGGTACTCAGTCATCATCCACTGTTTCAAACAGTCAAGGATCCAGATCATCTTCACATGTTACTAGGAACAGAGGAAAGAAGAAGTTCCAACCTAGCACCTACCTCTTGCAGGGATCCTTGTGGAACACTGGAAATACTCAAACTTCTGTCAGGCAAAGCTCAGCTGCTTCTATTCCAAGGGGAAATCGCAGGTTTCGTACATCAAGTGGACGCCACAGTTCTTCATCAGGGAACAGGATTTCTGTAAACAATGAAGTAAGCAAGGTAGAATCTGTAAAGGACTCATCAGTAAGTTCCTCATCCTTTGGCACTCAGACTTCTAGGGGAACAGTAGGATCCAGTGGAGTATCTGTGTCTGGTGCACAGGGAGCTGTTAGAACAAACCCTCAGAGTTCTAGGATATCTTCAAACTTAGCAAGTAATACAAGATCACAATCAAGCACCCAGATTTCAAATGGCTCCATCAGGTCTAGTGTTTCAACAAGTTCTGCTAACTTGCAGAGCTCTACAACCCCACATACTGTTGTGGATGCACTAGCAACTGGCCAGAGATTTCGTGGATCATCACTTTCCCAAGGTACATCAAGTTTAGTAACAAACACCCGGAATTCTGGATCATCAAGGAATCAGCTATCTTCAAATTCATTTACAGTGCATGGATCAACTCAAGTACAAAACAGCCGAATTCCAAACACTGTTGCTGTTGATATAGAGAAAAACCAAGCCTCTTCTCAAGGTGATGAAATTAGTGAGATTGATTTGGTAACTACTACTGAGAACTATGACTATGAAGTCAGTACAGAATATGAACTGGCAACTGAATCAATTTTTGAGGATTATGAAACTGAGAGTACAGAGGCCCCAGTACAGACTGTATCCACTAATTCTCGTAGGAACCAGGCAAGAGCCTTTGGTTCCCGCGGTAACTTCTTTTCAAGTAATTCTTTAAACTCTGCCCGCAACACTAGGCCCTCAATAAGGAACCAAGTCACACCAGCACCTGTTGTGAAGCAGGTTACTTCTACTGAGGCTTCCATAACAAATTCTCAGGTATCAAAACCAACAACACCAACCTTTAATACCAGAACTTCTCCTTTGAGTGGCCCAAGAATAACAACAACAGCACCTCTGATAAATAACTCATTCAGAAGAACCTCAAGCCGTCAACGTTTAACCAGTAGGAATAATTTAGCTACTAATTCTCAAACTGCTACAGAATCAGAGGCCAGGGTTCAAGAAAACAGTGAAGAGTCTTTTGATGGCCTTCGAGTGTTTGAAGTTTCTGAAGGAAGCCAAAATTCACAAAATTCACAAGTGAATGGAAGAACAGTGATCAAAAAGAAGATTATCATTAATGGCAGACCAGGATCACGAAGAACTAAAACAAATAACCAAGCAAGTGTAAGTGCTCAACAGGAAACAACAGACACTGCTTTTGAAAATAATCAGTCTTCTAACAGCAGGGAAACGCTTAGAGCTTCATCTGTCTCCAATGCCCAGACAAGGAGTCAGAGTGCTAGAGTTTCCTCCGGATCTAGCAGGCTATCAGGAAGGCAAGGATCAAGGTCATCAGTAAGGCAAGGATCAAGGTCACGGGGATCATCCCGTGCAAGCTCTGTTTCCAATCAAGAATCAACATCAACTTCTGACAGCCAAACAGAGGAAGAAAAGAAACGCATTCGGGCATTAGAAGCTCTTAATAAATTTAACCCTGGGCTTGGGAATTCACAGTTGTTGTCGGTAAGGTTTATCCCAAATAAAAAAGCGGAAACAACCAAAACAACTAGTAATGACAGTGGATCACGTGGTTCAACAAGATTTACCTCACGTCGTCGTGGACCGGCAGCACCATCTACTAGTCAGGAAGCCGTCACAACAACATCAGCACCAAGCCCACAAGAGGCTACTCTGGATTCAGAAAGTGACGCTAAAAGGCAAAGGGCTCTAGCAGCATTACGTAATTTTAATCCAGGCGCCGGCAATGCTAAGCTACTATCTGTAAAGTTTATTCCAAATACAAATAAAAATGGTCAAGACAAAGCATCTACTAACCAACAATCAAGTGTCCGTAGCTCCTCCAGATCTTTTGAGAGTCGCAGCCGAGGTAATTCCAGGCTATCCAATACCATTACAACCACAACGACTCCTCAGCCCCTCTCAACGACTACTGCTCCCCTTCGAAGACTCACAACAAACAACAGAAGAGTTGTTGTCCGTAAGAGGGTCGAAAATCAGGAAAGAGACAGTTCTGCCTCTGAGGATTCCAACGACTCCACAACACTTTCCACATCTTTGAACAACAGAAGAAGAGGTAGTACGAGATTCAGGAATTCAGGCAATTCCCGCAGACGGGTTATCACAAGAGTTACCCCCGTTTCTGATAGGGGCCAACAGGCTGAAGATGAAAACGCCAGCTCTCAGGAAAGATCATCAAATTCATTCTCTTCATCCTCATCCTCATTCAACACACAGTCGGCAAGCTCTTCTAAAATAGAATCTGCAGGGAGTTCAGAACCCTCCCAGATCACAGACATTCCCTCAGGCTTGAACCTCCGGGTTGTCGGGACGAGCATCAAGTCAAGCGTTTCAACTGTATCGGGAACAAATACAGGCAATGAAAATGTTGCACGTTCCTCTTCGTTCTCCCAGAGTAATGGATCTTCAAGATTTTCCTCCACCTCGAATATATCCAGAGGTTCGACGAAGGAATCCAGTGAACCTTTAACCGATCTGGAACTAGAGGCTCTCTCAGCTCTGGCTCAAGTCAATACGGGGATTGGATCCAATGACCAGATCACAAGAACTAACACTAGAAGTACATTTCGATCGAGGTCTAGATCTTCGTTTTCTAGATCGAGAAATTAGTTTGTAATTACAATGATATTCCTTTTGCCATATATCTTATCTCTTGCATTTAATAGTTTTTTTTTAAGATTTGAATGATTATATCATTCGCTTGTCATGGCCATCGTTTTATACAAGAAACAAGTGAAATGCTATAAGATAACATGATTTATACGTTATGTATTAACATTAGCATTGTATTGTTGATATATATCTCTCTGCATTGTATAATATTTGACAGTATTAAAACATTTGCCATAAAACGAGTTTCACTAATTGCCCTTCAGTATGTATATACAAGCGTTTCTATTTACCTGTTTGTCTGTCTGCATGCACAAACACCCACCCACGCACACACCAACACACACACACACACACACACACACACACACACACACACACACACACACACACACACACACACACACACACATACACATACACATATACACGCACACTTCCTCACTTAAACATGAAATTGTGTGTAAATTTATCTATATACAAACACACGCACATATATATATATATATATATATATATATATATATATATATATTTATATATGTTTATATATACATGTACACATACATACATACATATATATATATATATATATATATATATATATATATATATATATATATATATATATATATATATATATATATATATATATATATATATATATATATATATATATATATACATATATATATATATACATATATATATATATATATATATATATATATATATATATATATATATATATATATATATATATATATATATATATATATGAACTAAGGAAATCGGCTCGCGGAAAAAGATACATGAAACTGAAACACAACGGACAGTCTTCGTGTCTGTAAAACTGTTGCAAAGAAATGTCGTGAGAATTTGAAAAGAAAAATACGTACAGTGACGACGAAAAAGGAGAGCGAGTGAGGAAGCGAGAGACTAAGAAAGAGGGATTAAACTATCCTCCTCCTCTTTATTATCTTTATCACTTCCGTTCGTTATTGCATTCGGCACTGTTCATAGTATTTTACTATCACCATAATCACTATTATGATCAGAGTAATCGTTTTCATTATTACTTATTCTTTGTGCTGCAGTGATGGTGATGTTATTGAAAATGGCAATGATGATGGAAATCATAATGATAATGGTAATAATGGTAGTAATAATAGCAATAATAATGATAATAGTAATAATTGTGATAACAATGATAACATTGAAATAATAATAGTGATAATAATAATGAGAAGAACGAAGATAATGATAATTATAATGATAATAATTATAATGATAATAATAACAATGATAATGATGATAATGATAATAATAATAATAATAGTAATAATGATGATGATAATCGTAATAATAATGATGATAGTCGTAGTAATAATGATAATAATAATAACAACAATAATAGTGATGAAAATAAATGTAATAATTATGATAATGATAAAGATAATGTTAATGATAAGAATGATGATAATAATAACAATATGAATAACAATGATAATAGGAATAACAATGATAACAATAACAATAATGAGATTGATAATGGTAACAAAAATAACAATCGCAATAATGATAATAATAAAAATAATGATAATAATAATAGTAATGATAATTACAATATAATAATTATGATGAAAGTAAAAGTGATAATGATAATGGCATTAGTAAGTAATGATAATAATGGTAATAGTAACAATAGAAATAATAAAAATAACAATAGTAGTAGTAATAATAATAATGATAGTAATGGCAATAATACTAGTAGTAACTTTAGTTGATGATGGTGATGATGATGATAATGATAATGAAGACAATAGTAATAATTATGATAATAGTAATGGTAGCAATTATGTTAACAGTAAACAACAACAACAACAGTAATAATGAAAATAATGATGATGGGAATAGTTTTTATTGTCACTATTATCATTATCAGTATTATCTCTCATGTTTTCCTCATCATCATAATCATCAATCTTATTGTTATTAATTATGATCATTATTATTGTGGCTATTATTGTTAACATTATTATTCAATATCATTATTTTATTATTATAACTATTACTGTTATTTTATCATTGATGTTATCATTATTATATTGGATATTATTACTATTATTATGATTATTACTATTATTATTATTATTGTTATTATTATTATTATTATTATTATTATTACCATCAGCATTATCGTCATCATTATTATTATTACTGTTAGTATTATCATTATCATTATTATTTTTTTTGTTATTATCATTATAATTATTATTACTAGTAGTAGTAGTAGTAGTAGTAGTAGTAGTAGTAGTATTGCCATCATCAGCATTTTTATCATCATTTCTCCTATTATTGTTATTTTTCTTATCATTATTATTATCAGTATTATTGCTGTTATCATCATTTCCCATTATTAACATTTCTGATATTATCATTATCATGATTTTTATTGTCATCATTATCCTTATAACCACTTTTATACATATAATTATCGCTATTAGTGTCATCACTATAAATATTGTCATTGATATTATCATTATCACCATAATCATTGACATTATAATCATTATAACCATTATCATAACTATAATTACTATCATTATTGTTAATATCATCATCATTGTTGTTATTATGTTCATTGTTATTATCAGTATTATCATTACTACTTCTATTATTTCCATTATTATTGCTATTGCTATTATTAGTATTATTATCATTATTATCAATCCTATTATTGTTATCATCATCATCATCATTATTAAGCTCATATTTTTCACTGTTGCAACGACAGCATCAATAAAAATAGGGGTAATTATTATAACAACTTCAGAGCTTTAACAGGACAAGGAGCATTATAAACATTTCGACAAACAATGCTATCAAAATCATGGTAGATACCAACCCAATTATTTCTAGATTTTATGAAGACTTGTCCGGTTAGAGTAAAATCTGGTATAGGAAAGTCCAGCTGGATCTTACACGCTAGACTACAGTGGTCGGAAGAACCTATTGGCGCGATGGAGTCTACATCAACTACCCCACTCACATCAGTCACATCACAAGATCCAAAAGATTACAACTCCTGTGAGTTGACCCACGAACTAACTACTCACACCCAGCTACATCTGCAAAATCTAAGGCAGAAATGCCATGTCGGTCAGTTGGGGACACAGAATTCAGCCAGTCTAGGCGGTGAACATTAAAATCATCCATGGATATAAAGAATGATTTAGTATTATTCTCTTTAATAGAAATGTACGAAGTCAGCAAATAATCATAAATGCTGTCATTGGAGTTGGGACATCTATGAAGACAAAAAAAGTGGAAATTATCAAAACGACTGCACACTCTCGCAACCATGTATTCGTGACAACCACATTCATACTTTGTAAAACGACTAGCATTAAAACCAACGACTAGCACTGAAATATAAACACAAACCTTAGGCTCGAGGCAGAGAATTCCTACGTAGCAACAACGGTTTATTAGAATTGGGTTAAAACAGCTTTGATATGTGCCTCATGTTTGAAACCAGTGTTTCAACACAATAATGTCAAATTTAGTCGAGATAACTGCAAGTTAATTCAGTTTCCGACGAAGTCCACGAACATTACTAAAAAGTAAATTACAATAGTTTGGACGGCAAGGACCAGGATTCAGCTCAACATCACCAGACAACAAAACAACAATTCCACATAAAAATAACAAAACATAAATTAGAGAAAGAACTCAATTATGAAAAGGAAAGCAAGAAAAAACATTCTTAGCACCCCCCCTGTCCACTGAAGGCCTGCTGGGGACTGGGGGCCATGGCTAAATGGACATTCATGATTGTAATAAGAAAAGAGAAAGTAAAAAAGAAAATGTGAAAAAGTAAAGAAAACCAGAACTGCAGGGATGTGCTTTCCTGCAATAGGGAGGTGGCTAAATTCAGGAATGTTGGGCACACAACTATCGCTACAATTCAGAGTCCAGCTCAAAGGATGCCGTTGGTAGCTAAACTACTCATCCGTCTTTGCTATGACAGTAGGGATATCTAGAGCCCCTGTGACATGAACACATACGCTTATTGACAACAGACAATAACCGGTGGTTCCCAAATGAGAAGGATTAAAGGGAGTATTTCCTCGACACCCTAGGTTCTCAGAGCCCAACCAAGTTGCTCGCCCGCCCACAGACTGTTGGCAAGAAAGGTTTTGCTAAGATATAGTTCAGCATTATCATTATCTTTATCATTATTATTATCATTGTTATTGTTATTATTATTATCACTGATATTGTTATCATTATCATTATCATCTTTATTATTTTTATTACTATAGCTATTTTCATTATTATTATATTTACCTCTGCCAAGGAAGTTACATTATTGGAAGTGTTGGTTTAATTTATTTGTTTGTTGGTGAGCACGATAACTCAAAACGTTAAGAACAGATTTTTATGTTGTTTACTAGATGCGTGTCTGAGCCCAAATTAGATGCCATTTAATTTTAATAGTGATTCGGATCATGACCCAGGACTTTTTTAACGATTGCATCAGTTATTATTATCCTTAGCAGGCAACATTTTGGCGCTTGGATCCTTACTGATATAGCGGAAGTATGCGCTAAGTGCTTCATTAGAAAAAAATAACAGTTCATTATAATATTGACAAACTAGAATCACTCTTCTATTTCGTCGACTTTATAATACGGATTGGATAAAAATCTCCAGCCTTGATTCCACCGGTAGCCATGTCTTCTCTACGGGAAGACTACATTTCCTTGTTCCGAAGAGTTAGCTATAAATGGAATGGTCGATATCTCGTCAAAAGGTTTAAACTCTAGTTTGTATGTTGATGAACCAACTGTTTGGTATTCAGTATCATTGTATAGCAACGGCAGAGAGGGTCTTTGATCATGTTTCCGACTGCGCTTGACGACAGGGTTTCTGACTTTATACTCCCCGAGGCATTCGTGGATTTCGTCGGCTAATGAAAAAAAGCAACGTCATTTTATTTCTCTCCCTCGTTGCCTGTCTGTCTGCTTCTCTTTCTCGCTGACTGTCTGTCTGCATGTCTGTTGTTTGTTTCGGTCTCTGACCCAGTCTTTCTCTCTATCTGTCTGTCTCTGTCTGTATGTCTGTCTGTCTCTCTATCTCTCTCTCTCTCTCTCTCTCTCTCTCTCTCTCTCTCTCTCTCTCTCTCTATGTCTGTGTGTGTGTGTGTGTGTGTGTGTGTGTGTGTGTGTGTGTATGTGTGTATGTGCATATTTACATATGTAAAACTGCAAATGCGATCATTGCAAAAAAAAAAAAAAAAGAAGAGAGGTATTTATATGACGTTAATTCTAGTTAATTTAATTATACCCGGTAAGCAGCTAATTTTTTTCTTCTGTGAGAAAATTTTTGCATAACTTTATTGGCTATGAATTTATTTTATGCGTGTACCAGGTGCGTTTCGGAAATTAATACTGGGATATTGCTTTCCAAAACATTAAAAGTACGAAAGTAATGATGACCACAAACTCTGAACCAGAATGACATATTCGCAAACACAGACATGAGCATTTTCTTTTAAGCTTTTCTTAGGCATACTCTCGCACACGCCCCTGTACAAACACACACGCACACAAAACAAACACAAACATACACACATATTCACTCACGTACACACACACAAACACATACACACATATTTATGTATATATATGTGTGTGTGTATATATATATATATATATATATATATATATATATATATATATATATATATATATATATATGTGTGTGTGTGTGTGTGTGTGTGTGTGTGTGTGTGTCTGTATGTATATATATATATATATATATATATATATATATATATATATATATATATATATATATATATATATATATATATATATATATATATATATATATATATATATATATATATATATATATATATATATATATATATATATATATATATATATATATATATATATATATATATATATATATATATATATATATGTATGTATATATATGTATATATGTATATATGTATATATGTATATATATATATATATATATTTACATATGTATATTTATATATATGTATGTTTATATATGTATATCTATATATGTATATCTATATATATATACATATATGTATATATGTATATATGTATATTATATATGTTATATAAAAAAAAAAAAAAAATATATATATATATATATATATATATATATATATATATATATATATATATATATATATATATATATATATATATATATATATATATATATATATATATATATATATATATATATATGTATGTATGTATGTATGTATGTATGTATGTATGCATCCATATTTTTATATATTCATATACATATATATATATATATATATATATATATATATATATATATATATATATATATATATATGTATATATATTTATATATATAAATATTATATATATATATATATATATATATATATATATATATATATATATATATATATATATATATATATATATATGCATATAAACATATATATGTATATAATAATCTACAATCTGTTGCCTATCCTCTTATTAATCTCTTTACATAATGGGTCAGTATTTCGTTTCATTTAATTGTCTTGGACGTATACGTGTGTATGTGAGTGTATGTGAGTATATATACGTTTGTTAACCCGCCCAAAGGCACACAGATTGGAGCTAATATATATGGTATTGCAGCAAGTTAGTTTTACGTAAATGTTATCCCTATTTCTCGAGTTTCGTTTCACCCTTCTTGTTGAACCTTGCGGGTCTGTTCTGGATCCCCGGTAGAATGTTTTCATTATAAGAATTCTCTTCATGACGGGGAGGCTCGAACTGAGGAACAGAGGAGGACATTTTATTAAAAGAAAATAAAAAAGTCTCTCATCATTACAATTTAGGATTTGGAGATCAATGTTGCGTTGATTAAGGGTCATTTTAAAACAATATAGTGCCTATGCAAAAGAAATAGACATTATCTCAATCGGCGCATATATCAAACTGAGATAGTTAATATAGTCTATTTCTTTTACATTGCCACTGTCAAAAATAAATAAATAAATAAATAAAAAAAAAAAATAAATAAAATAAAAAGACAAGCAAATTCGGTGTTTCGCCCTGCAAAGGTATGTGGTTTTCAGCGAGCAAAATTATGTAGAAGCAAATACATTAATCTGTGTTTGATTCCGAGAAAACGTTGAGTTTCTGTCAGACGAAAGCGAAATTGTATCCCCATCCGTTTCGCATCTCCTACCCCGGGGGCAAAGGCAGTCTGGGCAAAGGGTAAAAGCACTTACGCTACGTGTATGGTTCTGACGTATTATTTAAAGGCCACGAGCGTCCAGGGCAGAGGTTCCTAAACGAGGGGGTGTGAGGAGGATACAAGGGGGGGGGGGCACCGTCCTCTGCTCAACCATCAAAGGAGTTATCATGTAGGATACTTTAGGAGCCACTGGCCAAGGAGGTGGAGCCCTTGTGCTAGGGCAGGGGTGCGCAATTAATTTTTACAAGAGGCCACTTGAGAAACCTGAATTGTGTCAGAGGGCCACACCAACGATAACTTGAACTTAATTCTGCTGAACTTTCTTCCATTGTAAAATGCACTAAATTATATATTTAGTCCATCATTTATGTAATGAATTATATATTTAATGAATGTATTTATTTAATAAATTATATGCTTAATAAATTATATATTTACTGAAATATATATTTAGTCCCTGTCCGGCATCTCGCGGGCCAGAAAGGGACGCACAAAGGGCCGGATGTGGCCCGCGGC
>NC_091549.1:13878764-13881264 GCF_042767895.1 Penaeus vannamei
TGTATACACAAGGAACGTTGTCGCAAACATCTCTCGTGTAACTTGTCTGCCTTCTCCTCGGGTGGCTACAAGTTCAAATATTATATCATTTGATATGATATCAACTATGACTAAAATGATATTCAATTGATGTATAATTATTCCAATAGTATGGTATATAATTGTTCCATGAATTGCTTACAAACAATGAGACATCAAATTTATTCAGTAAAACTAAAAAAACGTCAAATCATAATGATTGATTTTTCTTTCAAAGATTACTTTAGTTATAGGATATTACACTTTGTTAGTGTAATGGTTTACGTAAATAATAAAGCGGTTTGACTTCCTTCAGCGATCTTGAGGAGTATAGAAAATGAAATGTTGGGCTAACTTAACTACATTTCGCAAGATATTCCCCTTTCTCAAATAAACAGATCTATAACATGTATTTCGTCCTTACACATTTACACACACACGCGCGCATGCACGCACGCGCACACACACACAGAGAGAGTTAAAGAGAGAGAGAGAGAGAGGGAGAGCAGTCAAATCCGGGATGCTTTGTCGGATTTCCCTCAAATATTGAATCCGCTTCTTGGTGGGAATAGACTGTGCTCTGTCCCAGGAATACTGTGGCTAGGTGATGCATCAATTTTTATTGCATACGAATTAGGTTGAATGAAGAAAAATCTGATTATCTTTTCTGAACTAAAATGGGACAGAAATGTCTGTTATATGAAAAAAAAAGTTCCGTAGAACCTTAGTTAAACAAAAAACTTTGTTAGAAATCAAATGGAAAAGAATTAACTCAAAAATATTAAAGATTTACAAGACTATTACGGAAACAAAGTAGAAAAAAAGAGTGCAATGATTTCGTCTCTCGCAAAGCTGGTGAAATATGGTGTGAATTATCCGCAGACTTATCACAAGGAACAAAACAATTCGCAAAAGACCTTACCATCTCGAATTGACACGAGACAAAACGTACGTACACGTCACCACAACAGAACTAAATCTAAAATCCTAAAGACAATTAGTCAAATTCTAAATCAATATATTACGGGAAATTTCCACACAAATGCAGAAGAGAAATATTTAAAGGTATGCTAGAATTGTAAGAAATGGAAGCGGTTATCACCTTTAATATGTATGCTCACTAGGCATAAGACATCATCCTGCAAGCCACAAGCAGCCGGCGGGAATGCAGTCGGACCAAACAAAGATGCAACACAGCCACAATATATTGTATATATATCTATGTTTGCGTGTTTGTGTATATATATATGTGTGTGTGTATGTGTGTGTGTTTGTTTGTTCGTGTGTGTGTGTGTGTTTGTTTGTTCGTGTGTGTGTGTGTGTGTGTGTGTGTGTGTGTGTGTGTGTGTGTGTGTGTGTGTGTGTGTGTGTGTGCGCGCGCGCGCATACATACCTACATACATATATATACATAGATAGAGAGAAAGAGAGATATGCGTTTGCTTGCTAAAGCTGCAATTTAAAATTTCGGCTTCAAAGCTGCTGACAAGTGTTTACATTATCCAATATCCACGTGATTGGTAATCCTCCAGCGGGTGTCAAGTGAGATCCTCATTTCACTCTCATAAAAAAAAAAATCGCAAATACTGAGAAGGCAATCAAAAATTTGCTGAGCTCGAAGACGTAATTTCTTTCCATCTTCTGGCGTGTCTTCATCAGCCGGCGTTGTTGAGGCGCTGATATATCCTGCGATTTGTTGTTGTTGTTCTTAGTTCTTGGTTCTTTGCTTTTATAGTTTGATTTGGTTTTGATTATTATTATTTTTTTTTTTTTGGGGGGGGGAGGGGTATTTCTATGCTTTTACCTCTTTATGTGTGTTTGGGTTTCTATTCTTCCTTTATTTTTCACGTATGAATTTCTCTAATTTCTTTTTTTTTCTTCATTTTGTATTTCTCTTCTCCTCTTATTTTCTTTTTTCTCCTCCTCTTTCTCTACCTTCTCTTCTATCGTTGTTTCCATTAATTCTTGTCCTTTTTTATTATTAGATTTTTGTTCGTAATTTTTCACTCTTTTATTTCCTACTTGATTTGTCATATTCTCTACTTCTTCACTATTTATCTTTTTTCTCTTCTCTTTCTCTTCTTCTCTCCTTCTACTATCCTTTTATATTTCGTCTCCTCAGAATAGTACATTATGGATACTGAACATTATTCTATGTGGATATTGTTCATAATTTCTTGTGATATTCCTTTTTTTTGGGGGGGGGGGCAGTTATTTTTTTTTGTTAATTTTAGTTTTGATATTTTGTGCATATTGTGCATATCTTTTTCTTGTAGATATTGTTCATTTTTGTGGATATTTCATAATTTTTTTAGGATATTTCATTATTTATTGTGGATATTTCATTATTTTTTTAGGATATTTCATTATTTTTTGTGGATATTTCATTATTTTTTGTGGATATTTCATTATTTTTTGTGGATATTTCATTATTTCTTTGAGGATATTGTCCATCATTTTTGCGGATATTGTTAGTTATTTT
>NC_091549.1:13898764-13901264 GCF_042767895.1 Penaeus vannamei
GACGTCCTCCCAGTGATCTGAAACTGATGTCATATTACCCCGCGGAGGCAGCCTGAAGTAGAGGGTTCATTTTCTCCTTCCTGTTCACATTGACCGTCTCTGACTTAGACTGAATTACATTTTTTTTTTTTTTTTTTTTTACAGTACATGAGTAGTTTGAGGGAAAAAATATGTACAGAACTGGATGTTAATGTAATCATAACTCAATTTAAACCCAATTTAGTGGTATTTAAAATGTCTGATTAATTACAGTTAAATAAATGTACAATGTTAAACCAACCGAAAAAATAGGAGAAAAGTACTCTTATCTAAAAGAACCCACGTTCGTTAGCAATTAAAAGAAAAGCTTGAATTAAAGATAAGAAAAACAAATAAGTATAGACTCAAAGTAATACAATGAGATACTGCACATTACGTAAGAAATATCTAAATGACTTTCAGATTTGTATGAAGTAGTTCAAGTTCTGATAATATATTGTCGCTGTATATTTGTTGTATATACAACCCGTGAGTAGGGATGAAATTAACCTTCTCCCAGGACAGAGCAATAAACGTTTTGCAGAGCATTTAGCAATCAACCAGGCTTTAAGTAGGTTTTTTTTTTTTTTTTGAGAAATCTACGAGGAACCGGTTAATCTTTCATTAAAATAGTTATAATTTAGCTTGGATTCATATATATACATACATACATACATATATATATATATATATATATATATATATATATATATATATATATATATATATATATGTATGTATATATATATATATATATATATATATATATATATATATATATATATATATATATATATATATATCCTAGCCATGATACTAACACATAACCAACTACAGGAAGCACACTGCACAGGCGCTCTCGCACTCACCATCCAGGACCTGTATGCGGACGGTGGCAGTTTCAGCTTCAGGAGCACTGCAGCTGTAGTTTCCGGAGTCTGTGACGGCGGCGGCCTTCACGCGCAGCCAGGACACGATTCCCGAAGGCCCGAGGTTACTCTCGATGCTGCCGGGGATACAAGATGTGGCTCTGAGTGGTTGCGGTGAGACGGGTGATGTTGTACTTGTTCATGGAATGCAGTGTAATAGTTGTGCGTGAAATAAGGATAAATTAAGTGTGTATTCCGTGTGGTGTGGTGAGTGGATATGTTGTATGTATTCAGGTTGCCATGAGTAATGTATGTATTTATGTTGTAATGAGTGATTTAATGTGTTCATGACATAGTAAATACGTTATATACTGTGTATTTTGGACATTATGGACGATATACGATATGTATTCACGAAGTATTGAGTAATATAATATGTTCATGATATATACATTACAATGTGATCGTGATACAGTAGATAATTACAAAGTATGTGTTCAAAATACAGTGTACTATGTTATCATCATATAATGAATGTTGTAAAGTGCATTTAAGTATATACTGGATAAAAAGAGATGCATTCATAATAAATTGGACAATGAGATATGCATCGATGCTACAAATGTTAATAAAATATGTACCCCGGATGCAATATAATAAATGTATTATTGGAGTCATTTCCAATTCTCGGTTCACTTTTTTTAATCCTTTTATTTCTTCTTTTCTTTTATCTTACCCATTCATGCATTTTTTTTCTCTCTCTCTTATCTACACATTCCTTCCTTGCTCACTCATTCGTGCTTTATGCTCAGATATTAGTCTCCCCTTTGTCTTTGATTTTTTACTTTACCTATAACCACACACACACACACACATACACACACACACACACATTCCCTCTCCTCCTTATCCCCTTCTCTTTCCCTCTCTCCCACTCACCTTATCCCGGCATCTGGTGTGTGGTAAATCCTTGCGCCATCACGTGACCATACCACGCTGTCCCTGGGTACGTGGAAGGCCGTGCATCGGAGGTCTATGCCCGAACCCACCTCGTAGAACTTCTCCTGGATCGCCTCTCCTCGGGCATCGAAGATCTCCAGGCGGGGCACTGGCGGAGGAGAAGAAGGAGAGGGGGTCGAAGGTCAAGTTTGTTGAGTATGTTTTTTTGTTTTTGTTTTGTATTTTTTTTGTGTGTATTTATATTTTTTCTCTCTGTTTCTTTCGCTTTTTCTTTTTCTTTCTTTCTTTCTCTCTCTTTCTCTTTTTCTTTTTCTTTCTTTCTTTCTCTCTCTTTCTCTTTTTCTCTTTTTTTTTCTCTTTCTCTTTCTCTCTCTCTTCCTCTCTCTCTCTCTCTCTCTCTCTCTCTCTCTCTCTCTCTCTCTCTCTCTCTCTCTCTCTCTCTCTCTCTCTCTCACTCACTCACTCACTCACTCACTCTCTCTCTCTCTCTCTCTCTCTCTCTCTCTCTCTCTCTCTCTCTCTCTTTTCCTTTTCCCTCATTTTTTCTTTGCTACTGATGATAAAGGGCAGAGGAGAGGAAAGCATTAAATACAAAATAGATTTATTGAAAGGTGAAGCAACAGTTTCGAAATCTTTCTCGTTTTCATATTCAA
>NC_091549.1:13918764-13926264 GCF_042767895.1 Penaeus vannamei
AAACCTTCGAACTTTAGGACACGAAAACAACCGCCGAACTTTAAGACACGAAAACATTCAGTACACGAACAAAACTAAACCCTCGAAATTTAGGACACGAAAACTAAACCCCCGAACTTTAGGACACGAAAACTAAACCCCCGAACTTTAGGACACGAAAACTAAACCCCCGAACTTTAGGACACGAAAACTAAACCCTCGAACTTTAGGACACGAAAACTAAACCTCCGAACTTTAGGACACGAAAACTAAACCCTCGAACTTTAGGACACGAAAACTAAACCCTCGAACTTTAGGACACGAAAACTAAACCTCCGAACTTTAGGACACGAAAACTAATCCCTCGAACTTTAGGACACGAAAACTAAACCTCCGAACTTTAGGACACGAAAACTAAACCTTCGAACTTTAGAACACGAAAACTAAACCTCCGAACTTTAGGACACGGAAACAAAACCTTCGAACTTTAGGACACGGAAACTAAACCTTCGAACTTTAGGACACGGAAACTAAACCTTCGAACTTTAGGACACGGAAACTAAACCTTCGAACTTTAGGACACGGAAACTAAACCTTCGAACTTTAGGACACGGAAACTAAACCTTCGAACTTTAGGACACGGAAACTAAACCTTCGAACTTTAGGACACGGAAACTAAACCTTCGAACTTTAGGACACGAAAACTAAACCTTCGAACCTTAGGACACGAAAACTAAACCTTCGAACTTTAGGACACGAAAACTAAACCTTCGAACTTTAGGACACGAAAACTAAACCCCCGAACTTTAAGACACGAAAACATTCAGTACACGAACAAAACTAAACCCCCGAACTTTAGGACACGAAAACTAAACCTCCGAACTTTAGGACACGAAAACTAAACCTCCGAACTTTAGGATACGAAAACTAAACCTCCGAACTTTTGGACACGAAAATTAAACCTTCGAACTTTAGGACACGAAAACTAAACCTTCGAACTTTAGGACACGGAAACTAAACCTTCGAACTTTAGGACACGAAAACTAAACCTTCGAACTTTAGGACACGAAAACTAAACCTTCGAACTTTGGGACACGAAAACTAAACCTCCGAACTTTAGGACACGAAAACTAAACCTCCGAACTTTTGGAAACGAAAATTAAACCTTCGAACTTTAGGACACGAAAACTAAACTTCCGAACTTTTGGACACGAAAATTAAACCTTCGAACTTTAGGACACGAAAACTAAACCTTCGAACTTTAGGACACGAAAACTAAACCTTCGAACTTTAGGACACGAAAACTAAACCTTCGAACTTTAGGACACGGAAACTAAACCTTCGAACTTTAGGACACGGAAACTAAACCTTCGAACTTTAGGACACGGAAACTAAACCTTCGAACTTAAGCACACGAAAACTAAACCTTCGAACTTAAGCACACGAAAACTAAACCTTCGAACTTAAGCACACGAAAACTAAACCTTCGAACTTAAGCACACGAAAACTAAACCTTCGAACTTAAGCACACGAAAACTAAACCTTCGAACTTTAGGACACGAAAACTAAACCTTCGAACTTTAGGACACGAAAACTAAACCTTCGAACTTTAGGACACGAAAACTAAACCTTCGAACTTTAGGACACGGAAACTAAACCTTCGAACTTTAGGACACGGAAACTAAACCTTCGAACTTTAGGACACGAAAACTAAACCTTCGAACTTTAGGACACGGAAACTAAACCTTCGAACTTTAGGACACGGAAACTAAACCTTCGAACTTTAGGACACGAAAACTAAACCTTCGAACTTTAGGACACGGAAACTAAACCTCCGAACTTTAGGACACGAAAACTAAACCTTCGAACTTAGGCACACGAAAACTAAACCTTCCAACTTAAGCACACGAAAACTAAACCTTCGAACTTTAGGACACGGAAACTAAACCTTCGAACTTTAGGACACGAAAACTAAACCTTCGAACTTAAGCACACGGAAACTAAACCTTCGAACTTTAGGACACGAAAACTAAACCTTCGAACTTTAGGACACGAAAACTAAACCTTCGAACTTTAGGACACGAAAACTAAACCTTCGAACTTTAGGTCACGAAAACTAAACCTCCGGACTTTAGGACACGAAAACTAAACCCTCGAACTTTAGGACACGAAAACTAAACCTTCGAACTTTAGGACACGAAAACTAAACCTTCGAACTTTAGGACACGAAAACTAAACCTCCGAACTTTAGGACACGAAAACTAAACCTCCGGACTTTAGGACACGAAAACTAAACCTCCGAACTTTAGGACACGAAAACTAAACCTCCGAACTTTAGGACACGAAAACTAAACCTCCGGACTTTAGGACACGAAAACTAAACCTCCGAACTTTAGGACACGAAAACTAAACCTTCGAACTTTAGGACACGAAAACTAAACCTTCGAACTTTAGGACACGAAAACTAAACCTTCGAACTTTAGGACACGAAAACTAAACCTTCGAACTTTAGGACACGAAAACTAAACCTCCGAACTTTAGGACACGAAAACTAAACCTTCGAACTTTAGGACACGAAAACTAAACCTTCGAACTTTAGGACACGAAAACTAAACCTTGTAACTTTAGGACACGAAAACTAAACCTTCGAACTTTAGGACACGAAAACTAAACCTTCGAACTTTAGGTCACGAAAACTAAACCTTCGAACTTTAGGACACGAAAACTAAACCTTCGAACTTTAGGTCACGAAAACTAAACCCTCGAACTTTAGGACACGAAAACTAAACCCTCGAACTTCAGAACACGAATAAAAACTAAACCCCCGAACTTTAGGACACGAATACATCCAAAACCCCGAACTTTAGCACACGAAATCATCTCCGAACTTTAGGACACGAAAACTAAGCCTTCGAACTTTAGGACACGAAAACTAAACCTTCGAACTTTAGGACACGAAAACTAAACCTCCGAACTTTAGGACACGAAAACTAAACCTTCGTACTTTAGGACACGGAAACTAAACCTCCGAACTTTAGGACACGAAAACTAAACCCTCGAACTTTAGCAAACGAAAACTAAACCTTCGAACTTTAGGACACGAAAACTAAACCTTCGAACTTTAGGACACGAAAACTAAACCCTCGAACTTTAGCAAACGAAAACTAAACCTTCGAACTTTAGGACACGAAAACTAAACCTTCGAACTTTAGGACACGAAAACTAAACCTTCGAACTTTAGGACACGAAAACTAAATCCCCGAACTTTAGGACACGAAAACTAAACCTTCGAACTTTAGGACACGAAAACTAAACCCCCGAACTTTAGGACACGAAAACTAAACCTTCGAACTTTAGGACACGAAAACTAAACCTCCGAACTTTAGGACACGAAAACTAAACCTTCGAACTTTAGGACACGAAAACTAAACCTTCGAACTTTAGGACACGAAAACTAAACCCCCGAACTTTAGGACACGAAAACTAAACCTCCGAACTTTAGGACACGAAAACTAAACCCTCGAACTTTAGGACACGAAAACTAAACCTTCGAACTTTAGGACACGAAAACTAAACCTTCGAACTTTAGGACACGAAAACTAAACCTCCGAACTTTAGGACACGAAAACTAAACCTTCGAACTTTAGGACACGAAAACTAAACCTCCGAACTTTAGGACACGAAAACTAAACCTTCGAACTTTAGGACACGAAAACTAAACCCTCGAACTTTAGGACACGAAAACTAAACCTTCGAACTTTAGGACACGAAAACTAAACCTCCGAACTTTAGGACACGTAAACTAAACCTCCGAACTTTAGGACACGAAAACTAAACCCTCGAACTTTAGGACACGAAAACTAAACCTCCGAACTTTAGGACACGAAAACTAAACCCTCGAACTTTAGGACACGAAAACTAAACCCTCGAACTTTAGGACACGAAAACTAAACCTTCGAACTTTAGGACACGAAAACTAAACCTCCGAACTTTAGGACACGAAAACTAAACCTTCGAACTTTAGGACACGAAAACTAAACCTTCGAACTTTAGGACACGAAAACTAAACCTTCGAACTTTAGGACACGAAAACTAAACCCCGAACTTTAGGACACGAAAACTAAACCCTCGAACTTTAGGACACGAAAACTAAACCCTCGAACTTTAGGACACGAAAACTAAACCCTCGAACTTTAGGACACGAAAACTAAACCTCCGAACTTTAGGACACGAAAACTAAACCCTCGAACTTTAGGACACGAAAACTAAACCCTCGAACTTTAGGACACGAAAACTAAACCCTCGAACTTTAGGACACGAAAACTAAACCTCCGAACTTTAGGACACGAAAACTAAACCCTCGAACTTTAGGACACGAAAACTAAACCTCCGAACTTTAGGACACGAAAACTAAACCCTCGAACTTTAGGACACGAAAACTAAACCCTCGAACTTTAGGACACGAAAACTAAACCCTCGAACTTTAGGACACGAAAACTAAACCCTCGAACTTTAGGACACGAAAACTAAACCCTCGAACTTTAGGACACGAAAACTAAACCCTCGAACTTTAGGACACGAAAACTAAACCCTCGAACTTTAGGACACGAAAACTAAACCCCCGAACTTTAGAACACGAAAACTAAATCCCCGAACTTTAGGACACGAAAACTAAACCTCCAAACTTTAGAACACGAAAACTAAACCCCCGAACTTTAGGACACGAAAACTAAACCCTCGAACTTTAGGACACGAAAACTAAACCTCCGAACTTTAGGACACGAAAACTAAACCCTCGAACTTTAGGACACGAAAACTAAACCCTCGAACTTTAGGACACGAAAACTAAACCCTCGAACTTTAGGACACGGAAACTAAACCCTCGAACTTTAGGACACGAAAACTAAACCCTCGAACTTTAGGACACGAAAACTAAACCCTCGAACTTTAGGACACGAAAACTAAACCCTCGAACTTTAGGACACGAAAACTAAACCTCCGAACTTTAGGACACGAAAACTAAACCCTCGAACTTTAGGACACGAAAACTAAACCCTCGAACTTTAGGACACGAAAACTAAACCCTCGAACTTTAGGACACGAAAACTAAACATCCGAACTTTAGGACACGAAAACTAAACATCCGAACTTTAGGACACGAAAACTAAACCCTCGAACTTTAGGACACGAAAACTAAACCCTCGAACTTTAGGACACGAAAACTAAACCTTGTAACTTTAGGACACGAAAACTAAACCTTCGAACTTTAGGACACGAAAACTAAATCCCCGAACTTTAGGACACGAAAACTAAACCTCCGAACTTTAGGACACGAAAACTAAACCTCCAAACCTTAGGACACGAAAACTAAACCCTCGAACTTCAGAACGAATAAAAACTAAACCCCCGAACTTTAGGACACGAAACCCTAAACCTCTCCCCTTCGACCTGGGACACACGAGGCAGCGCTGCGTGTCTGGAAAAAGAACTCCCCATAAGTGGCCTTGCCTCCATCCCCTTTAAAGCGAGCGCCGTGTCCATATGGCGCAGATGAAGCGGAAACCTCCTTTTCGGACGACGTTTTTCGCTCTTAATGGGAACATCTTGTGACAGATACGGAAGACTTGGTAACATGGTTGGGAGGGGGGCCTGTTTGTTTAAGATTTTTTTTTTTTTTTTTTTGGGGGGGGGGTTGGTTTTTTTGTTGTGTTACCTGTTGTTGTTGTTGTTGTTGTTATGTTTATAATTGTTATTGTTATTTAAGATTTTTTGTATTGTTTTTAGCACATGTTACCTGTTGTTGTTGTTGTTGCTTTTGTTGTGTTTATTATTGTTGTTTTTGTTATTTAAGTTTTTTTAATTGTTTTTTCATGTGTTACCTGTTGTTGTTTTTGTTGTTGTTGGTTATGTTGTGTTTATTATTGTTATTTATGTTGTTATTTAAGATTTTTTTATTGTTTTTTCATGTGCTACCTGTTGTTGTTATTGTTGCTTTTGTTGTGTTTATTATTGTTATTGTTGTTGTTATTTAAGATTTTTTATTGTTTTTTCATGTGTTACCTGTTGTTGTTATTGCTGTTGTTGTTGGTTATGTTGTGTTTATTATTGTTGTTGTTATTTGATATGTTTTTTTATTGTTTTTCATGTTTTACCTGTTGTTGCTTTTGTTGTGTTTATTATTGTTCTTATTGTTGTTATTTTAAAAAATGTATTGTTTTTTTTCAGGTGTTATTTGTTGTTAAGTTTATTATTGTTATTGGTACTTTCATTATTGTTGTTGTAATTATTATTGTTATAATCACTGTCATCGTTATCAGTATTAGTATTAGAATTGGTATTAGTATTATGAATAATATTGTTATTGCAAGCATTAGTAGTAGTAGTAGTAGTTGCATTATGATTATCATCATTATCATTGCCATTATCATTATTTTAATTATAAGTATAATTATTGCCATTAGTAATAGTACTTGTAGAAATAATAGTAGTAGTAGAAGGTAGTACTTGTAGCAGTAATAGTATTGTTACCAGTATTTTCATTATCATTGTTGTTATCATCATTAGTGGTATTTCTATTATTGGTAAAATATCCATACATTCAAGTTATTGTTAACCATAGAAAACATAAACCAAAACAATACAAAAAACATCATATCAAATAAAAGTGACAGACAAACAAACAAACACAAAAAAAAACATTTAAAAAGGAAAAATTTAAGTCACAGATGACAGGAAACCTCTCTATTATCGCTTTCATTATTGGCTTGATAAACTTGCTCCCTTTCCCAGGTGATCTCGCAAAAATATTGGATACTTTACCAAACTAATTCCACTGACATCCTGCGCATTTGTCAGGCTTACTGCGCGGGGTGTCAGCGTGACTCATATGGCGAGGTGAAAGGGTTAATTCATCTGTTTATATACTTTGAGTAAATCTTTTCAGGGTGTTTTATTCATCGGTACGTCCTTCTTTTATGTTGTTATTATCGGCATTGTCATCGTTGGTATTAGTTTGTTATCAGCATCACTGTGATTAGGGTGTTAATTCTGATTAAAAGCGGTAACGCCATTTTGTGAGTTTGATCTCCAGTAGGGTTCTGTCCCTGTATCAATAGATAAATGAATAACTAGATAGATAAATAAGTAGATGAAGACACACACACCCGCGTATATGTATATATATGAATATAGATAGATAGATAGAAAGATAGGCATGTATGTATGAATGTACATACATAGAGAGAGAGAGAGAAAGAGACAGAGAGACTGACAAACAGAGAGGCAGACGTAACTTCCCTTCAGCAAAACCTCCCAACTTAACTTGTCAACGAACTGACTTCAAGCATGACATTCCTCTCCCACGCAAGAAGAGAACAACATAATCCCGCATGTAACAGGAGCCCGTGGATTGCCGATATATTTCACCAAGATTTACTAACCCTCCCACGAGCTCTTCGTATTTCAAAATATCGCCTTCCGCCTCAACATTAGCTTTGGAACGCCGCTCTAAAAAAAGGCCAT
>NC_091549.1:13931264-13933764 GCF_042767895.1 Penaeus vannamei
TTGATAGTGAAAACGATCCGACAATATAAAAAATTATCATTATAATCAAGATTTTACTTATACCATATATATTTTTCTTATTCCATTTTTCCCCTTTTTTACATCTATTTTTGTTTCCCTTTTTTCTTTTTCTTTTTTTATTCATTTTTTTCTTTTTTTAACTTTTTGATATCTATTTTTGTTTTCCTTTTTTTTTCTTTTTCTTTTGTTCCATTTTTCTTTCTTTTTTAACTTTGTAAAATCTATTTTTGTTTTCCTTTTCCTTTTTTCTCCATTCTTCTTTCTTTTTAACTTGTTTAAATCTATTTTTGTGTTTCTTTCTTTTCTTTTTATTCTTGTTATTCCTTTTTTATTTTTTACTTTTTTAAATATATTTTTGTTTTCCTTTTTTATACCCTTTTTTAAACTTTTTAAAATATATTTCTGTTTTCCTTTTTTTCGTTTTCCTTTCTTTATTCCATTTTTCTTTCTTTTTTAACTTTTTTTTTTACTTTTAGAAATCTATTTTTGTTTTCCTTTTTTTCTTTTTCTTTTTTTTTTTTTTTTACATATACCTTTTGCCGGAAGCGCGACACTTCCCTCTTGCGAGAAAACTCCCCGCACTTGAGGACACGTCGTCGAACCTCAACATTACGACCGCCGGCAAAACACGACCAGCTTGAAGGACCACGAATCACCCATTGTTTTAGCGCGGCGGTACCAGCTGATGCGGAAGGGGAGGGGAGATGGGGGGGGGGGGGGTTCCTTAAGGGTCATCTTAGCGAGCGTTCCTACGTGAATTCCGCGTCTAAGAGCAGGTGGGCGAAGTGCGGAAGAACATGCGAAGCGGCACTCGAGGGGAGATGGTTATGCTTCGGAGGCGATGCTGAGGGACGAGGCTGCCCTGCTTGAGGTGTTGCGGTTGAGGGGAAAATGAGGAAAGAGGAGGGAGGAGAGAGGATAGTGTGGTGGGGGGGGGGGTTGTGGGGGTGTAGGGTGGGGGAGATTGGGCGTGGTGGTGGTGGGGAGGTTGGGGGCTCAGTGGGGCGGGGTGTAGGGTGGGGGTGTTTTGGCTTGCTGGGGGGAGGTTGGGGGTCAGGGGGGGGGTGTAAGGTAGGGGGAGTTTGGGTGTGGTGGGGTGGGGAGGTTGGGGGCTCAGGGGGATGGGGTGTAGGGTGGGGGAGTTTGGGCGTGGTAGGGGGGGGAGATTGGGGGCTTAGGGGGGTTTGGTAAGGGGGTGAGATAGGGTTTGGGAAGGGTTTGGTGGGAGAAGGTAAGGTTTAAGGGGCGTGGGGGGTTGATGGGTTGGGGTTCGGAATGATGGTGGAATGGGGCGGGGGGGGGGGGGGTTGGTGATGGGAAAGAATATTTTTATAAAGGGGTTGGGGTGGGGGAGGGGTGGCGGCAAGGAAGAATTAGGGAGAACTTATGGGTGGGGAAGTGGTGTAGAGGTGGGGGGGGATAGAGTGGGGGAGGAGGATGTGGCCATGGGCGGGTCCTTAGAGTGGGGAGGGGGGGAATGGAATGGGGGTAGAGGCAGTGGCACAGACAGGTAGGGAGGACCTCAGGGAATGGAGAAGGGGAGGGCCAGGGGGTAGAGTTAAGAATAAAAAGACGGGAGAGAAAGAGTCTTGTTGAAAGAGGAAACCCCCCAAAAAATTCCAGCAGACGTCTTAAGGAACAACGTTTACCCTTTTTTGAGGTTTGCGTTCCCTCCCCCCTCTGGCCCTCCCCCTACCCCCTACCTCCCCCCCACCCCCCCCTCAGCCGCTCCCCCCCCACCCCCATTCGCGAGTGTAAAAACGGACCCACTATTTTCCCGTGATTTTTTCCCCTGGCGCGAGAAGTGTGCCGCCGCGAACTGGGAAGCTGTTAAGAGTTCTAAAGAAAATTCAATGTGTCTGTGTTAAGGTTATTACCGCTGCATTATTCCTCGGAGGGTGATTACGTCTCTGTTCCAGATTAAAGGTAATGTGATATTCCAAACTAATTAGAAGAGCCTCTTAAAAACGCTTTGTTTTATATACTTTTTTTTAAAGCAAATTATCTCACGGATATGACCTACTTACAATCTCATTACCCGTTTATGTCTTTCCAAGCATGGCCATAACGACTATGAATAAGCATCTTTAGCATTATTAGCTGCAAAATAATCGTATATCATTCATGTATTAACTACCTAGTTGATTTTACTATAGCAGTACCGACTAAATAGGGGGCATTATTGTCATAGTTAATACTGACACAAAGAAAATTGCATTAAAGCGGTATCAACTTTATATAACAAAGACGACCCTTTCTCTTAAGCATAGTGATAAAAGGAAGGGAAAGAGGAACTTAAAATGCTATATTCTGGCTTTTTCACTTCCGAGCTCTTGTGGAAAACGGACCTACGTGGTAAAGCATAACCAGTTCTTTATTTGTCAGGAAACAAACAAAGCAAAACAAAAGAAAACAAAACGAAACAAAAACAAAAAATACGAGTAGACTTTATATGGGATGGATGGAGAAATAAACAAAT
>NC_091549.1:13936264-13938764 GCF_042767895.1 Penaeus vannamei
TTCTTTCCCCTTATAGAGTTGCAATTTTTTCCCCTTATAGAGTTGCAATTCTTTCCCCTTATAGAGTTGCAATTCTTTCCCCTTATAGAGTTGCAATTCTTTCCCCTTATAGAGTTGCAATTCTTTCCCGAATAGAGTTGCAATTCTTTCCCCTTATAGAGTTGCAATTCTTTCCCGAATAGAGTTGCAATTCTTTCCCCTTACAGAGTTGCAACTCTTTCCCCTTATAGAGTTGCAATTCTTTGCCCTCATAGAGCTGCAATTCTTTCCCCTTATAGAGTTGCAATTCTTTCCCCTTATAGAGTTGCAATTCTTTCCCCTTATAGAGTTGCAATTCTTTCCCCTTATAGAGCTGCAATTCTTTCCCCTTATAGAGTTGCAATTCTTTCCCCTTATAGAGTTTTAATTCTTTCCCCTTATAGAGTTGCAATTCTTTCCCCTTATAGAGTTTTAATTCTTTCCCCTTATAAAGTTGCAATTCTTTCCCCTTATAGAGTTTTAATTCTTTGCCCTTATAGAGTTGCAATTCTTTCCCCTTATAGAGTTGCAATTCTTTCCCCTTATAGAGTTGCAATTCTTTCCCCTTATAGAGTTGCAATTCTTTCCCCTTATAGAGTTTTAATTCTTTCCCCTTATAGAGTTGCAATTCTTTCCCCTCATAGAGCTGTAATTCTTTCCCCTTTTAGAGTTGCAATTCTTTCCCCTTATAGAGTTGCAATTCTTTCCCCTTATAGAGTTGCAATTCTTTCCCCTTATAGAGTTGCAATTCTTTCCCGAATAGAGTTGCAATTCTTTCCCCTTATAGAGTTGCAATTCTTTCCCCTTATAGAGTTGCAATTCTTTCCCCTTATAGAGCTGCAATTCTTTCCCCTTATAGAGTTGCAATTCTTTCCCCTTATAGAGTTGCAATTCTTTCCCCTTATAGAGTTTTAATTCTTTCCCCTTATAGAGTTGCAATTCTTTCCCCTTATAGCGTTGCAATTCTTTCCCCTTATAGAGTTGCAATTCTTTCCCCTTATAGAGTTGCAATTCTTTCCCCTTATAGAGTTGCAATTCTTTCCCGAAAAGAGTTGCAATTCTTTCCCCTTATAGAATTGCAATTCTTTCCCCTTATAGAGTTGCAATTGTTTCCCCTTATAGAGTTGCAATTCTTTCCCCTTATAGAGTTGCAATTCTTTCCCGAATAGAGTTGCAATTCTTTCCCCTTATAGAGTTGCAATTCTTTCCCGAATAGAGTTGCAATTCTTTCCCCTTATAGAGTTGCAATTCTTTCCCGAATAGAGTTGCAATTCTTTCCCCTTACAGAGTTGCAACTCTTTCCCCTTATAGAGTTGCAATTCTTTCCCCTTATAGAGTTGCATTTCTTTCTCCTTATAGAGTTGCAATTCTTTCCCCTTATAGAGTTGCAATTCTTTCCCCTTATAGAGTTGCAATTCTTTCCCCTTATAGAGTTGCAATTCTTTCCCGAATAGAGTTGCAATTCTTTCCCCTTATAGAGTTGCAATTCTTTCCCCTTATAGAGTTGCAATTCTTTCCCCTTATAGAGTTGCAATTCTTTCCCCTTATAGAGTTGCAATTCTTTCCCCTTATAGAGTTGCAATTCTTTCCCCTTATAGAGTTGCAATTCTTTCCCCTTATAGAGTTGCAATTCTTTCCCCTTATAGAGTTGCAATTCTTTCCCCTTATAGAGTTGCAATTCTTTCCCCTTATAGAGTTGCAATTCTTTCCCCTTATAGAGTTTTAATTCTTTCCCATTATAGAGTTGCAATTCTTTCCCCTTATAGAGTTGCAATTCTTTCCCCTTATAGAGTTGCAATTCTTTCCCCTTATAGAGTTGCAATTCTTTCCCGAATAGAGTTGCAATTCTTTCCCCTTATAGAGTTGCAATTCTTTCCCGAATAGAGTTGCAATTCTTTCCTCTTATAGAGTTGCAATTCTTTCCCCTTATAGAGTTGCAATTTTTTCCCCTTATAGAGTTGCAATTCTTTCCCCTTATAGAGTTGCAATTCTTTCCCCTTATAGAGTTGCAATTCTTTCCCCTTATAGAGTTGCAATTCTTTCCCGAATAGAGTTGCAATTCTTTCCCCTTATAGAGTTGCAATTCTTTCCCCTTATAGAGTTGCAATTCTTTCCCCTTATAGAGTTGCAATTCTTTCCCCTTATAGAGTTGCAATTCTTTCCCCTTATAGAGTTGCAATTCTTTCCCCTTATAGAGTTGCAATTCTTTCCCCTTATAGAGTTGCAATTCTTTCCCCCAATAGAATTGCAATTCTTTCCCCCAATAGAGTTGCAATTCTTTCCCCTCATAGAGCTGTAATTCTTTCCCCTTATAGAGTTGCAATTCTTTCCCCTTATAGAGTTGCAATTCTTTCCCCCAATAGAGTTGCAATTCTTTCCCCTCATAGAGCTGTAATTCTTTCCCTTTTAGAGTTGCAATTCTTTCCCCTTATAGAGTTGCAATTCTTACTCCTTATAGAGTTGCAATTCTTTCCCCTTATAG
>NC_091549.1:13968764-13973764 GCF_042767895.1 Penaeus vannamei
TCTATTCTCTTTGTCGCGTTCTTCTTCCTGTTCATCTCGTCTATTCTCCTTGTCTCTTTCTCCTTACCATTACCCTCCATCGCTGGCACTGTCATTCGTCTCATCTTCTTTCTTGTTTGTCTCATCCTTCTTGGCTCTTCCTCTTTCTTGTCCGTCTCCTCCTCCTTATCTCTCCCTTTTTCTTGTTCGTCTCATCTTCCATATCTCTTCCTCCTTCTCGTTCGTCTCATCCTTCCCATCTCTCCCTCCTCGTTCATCTCATCCTCCTTCTCGTTCATCTCATCCTCCTTCTCATTCATCTCATCCTCCTTATCTCTCATCCTCCCCTTTTCTTCCTTCCCGTTCCTCTCAATCGCCGGCACTGATTCGCTCCCCCTCGGCACTGTCTCGCGCCCCTAAAATTGGCAGCGCCCGACCCATCGTGTGAGAAGGAGCCCGGCTGCGTCTCCCTGGCCATCCAAAGGGACTCAGAGCTTCTTAAAGTTATGGACGCTTTTTCGGTTTCGTCTCCGGGCCACTTGAGGAAACCGCTTGAAAATTTTACCTTGCTTTTAGAGGTAGGGGCTTTATCCGATGGCCTTTTGTTTTTATTTTTTTCATTTTTTCTTTCTTTCTTTTTCTATTTTTTCATTATCAGAGATATTCATTTAAGAGAGTTTGATTTTTAAAAGATGTGCGCGTATATTAAAATGTTGCATGGGGAGATACATGTAAAAAAAAAAAATATATATATATATATATATATATATATATATATATATATATATATATATATATATATATATATATATATATATATATATATATATATATATATATATATATATATATATATATATATATATATATATATATATATATATATATATATATATATGTATATAAATTTGAGAGTAAACGTTTTAAAATGTGTTTGATGATAATGTACGTTTTCTGTTATACTTAATCTGAAAAGAAGATCGTATCAGGTCTTTGTGACATTGATAAATATGCGGTCTCTAAAGCATACTGTAATATCAGAATTCTTTGGAACAAAATTTCAGCAAGAGTTGGAAAGCACCATGAATCTTTTAGCTTTGTATGATCAGGAGAACATTTTTATTCTATTTCAGAACCATAGCACAAACACGCTGACTCATTCTCTCTCTCCCTCTCTCTCTCTCTTTCTAACTCTCTCTCTCTCTCTCTCTCTCTCTCTCTCTCTCTCTCTCTCTCTTTCTCTCTCTCTCTCTCTCTCTCTCTCTCTCTCTCTCTCTCTCTCTCTCTCTCTCTCTCTCTCTCTCTCTCTCCCTCCCTCTCTCTCTCTCTCTCTCTCTCTCTCTCTCTCTCTCTCTCTCTCACACACACACACACACACACACACACACACACACACACACACACACACACACACACACACTTATACAAGCATATAAATAATATACACTCTCACACAAACACAAAAACTCACATATACACATTAACAGATGGATGTTATTACTATAGATATAAAAAAATATATATTACGTATCATAGGCATTTTCTGTGTTTGCGCGATGATGGTGATGATGATGGTGATAATGATTATGATGGTGATGATGAGGAGGACGATGGTGAGGATAATGATTATGATGATGATGATTATGTCGATAGTGATGATGATGATGATGATGACGATGGTGATGATGATGATAATGATAATGATGAGGATGAAAATGATGGTGAGGATGATGATTATGATGATGGTGATGATGATGAGGACAATAGTGAGGATGACGATAGTGATGATAATAATAACAATAATAACCGCAATAATGATAATAGTTATAACAACTAATACTAAAAGGATAAAAAAAAATATCCTTTACGACCCCCGGGCCCTTTCTCACAAACAACACGAGTAAACCTTAGGCAGAGACACTAAGCTTTCGGGGGGAAAATAGAGCTATGAGAAAATCCCCCTTATCCTTATTGGACCTGAAGGACTCCCAGACATGGCATTATGCACGCAGGCGGGGGGGGGGGGGAGGGAGGATCTTAGATAAGGGCATAAGATGAAGGAATATATATTATTTACGAAAGGAATGTCAGACCAAGGCGAGGAAAGCGTGAAGTCGACGGCAGAGAATGACAGTTAATATAGTCTCTGTTGCTTGACTCTATTTCCGTGATCGGTTCGTCCATTTTCATTATTCATTTATTCGTTCAAGATTCGTGATCGGTTCGTTCATTTTTATTATTAATTTATTCGTTCATTATTCGTGATCGATTCCTTTATATTTTTTCGTCTCTTTGTGTCAGGATATTGAGAGAGAATGATAGACGGGCAGAGACATAGACACAGACAAACAGACCTAAATAATTTATACACCAAAAGCTAATAGACGGGCAGAGACATAGACAGACAGACCTAAAGAATGTATACACTGAAAGCTTAACTCTTGTGAGGAGTTGATTTGGTCATAATGCACGTGTGTAGATAGACAGTCAGTGGACAGAAATGTAGATAGGCGAACAGAGAGGGAGACTGACTGACTGATATTCAAACATCAGTCAGAACAAAGTGTCATAAACGCTTATGAACTATCTGCGTTACCTTCTAAAGTTACCATATCGTCGCCCTTTTTCATGTGTTTCGTTTTATTTTTTATGGATTCAATGTCTTTTTGTTCCCTAATTGATGCTATGTACTTTTGCGTAATGTAATTATTGCGCTTTGCTATTTTTATTCGTTCTAGGTTTAGTTCTGATTGAACCTAAAACTTATTTCTCTGTCTGTCTCTGTCTGTCTGCCTGTCTCTGTCTCTGTCTCTGTCTCTGTCTCTCTCTCTCTCTCTCTCTCTCTCTCTCTCTCTCTCTCTCTCTCTCTCTCTCTCTCTCTCTCTCTCTCTCTCTCTCTCTCTGTCTGTCTGTCTCTGTCTCTCTCTCTCTCTGTCTGTCTCTGTCTTTTTCTCTCTCCCTCTCTCTAACAAAAAGAAAAAGATAATAATAATAATAATAATAATAATAATAATAATAATAATAATAATAATAATAATAATAATAATAATAATAATAATAATAATAATAAGGATAATATTTTTGACTGGAACACAACTCTATTGCATTCAGAACAATTCGAAGTATAATGGTTCGCTTTATCCTAACTGTAGTGGTCCAGCTGCTTCTAATGTTTATATATACTTTACTCCGCCTATTTCAGTGTCTAATTCAGTTTCCGCGGTGTGTATTTTTGGCGGATATTGCTTCCACATTCTCCATTAGTCTCTACATTCGTTGGTTGTATTTTTTGGGTTCTGTTTTTGTTGTAACTTTCCTAGTTTCTCGAATTATTATACAATCTTTTTCATGTATTATCGACGGATTTCCTTTTTCTTCATTTACTCTTTTTTCTTAGTAAATTTACATTTAATTGCTGGAGACAACTATGACAAAAAATAAATAAATAAATAAATAAATAAAAATAAAAAACATGCAAAATATATTATCTCAGTTTCTCTCCTATCCTTTTAGGCAAACTTTTTTTTTTTATTATTTCGCATCTCCTTGCCCTCCAAATTGTTTTGAATCTAACACAGCTGCGGAATTCCAGGATTTCCAACGTAACTGAATATTCTGTATATAGTTCTTACGCAACATATCTCTATTAAGTTATGCTTAATATATACCCTGTGACTCGACCATTCAGCGATAGTCAAATGTTTTTTTTTAGAGTATGTATATATATGTGTCTGTGTCTGTGTGTGTGTGTGTATGTGTGTGTGTGTCTGTGTATGTATGTGTGTGTGTGTGTGTGTATGTGTGTGTGTGTGTGTATACGACTACCCGTAAGGACGTACTTCCCCTTCCTACAGCGAAAACATACAGCGAATGGAATTACGAGCGAATCAGTCTTCCCTTTGAATATCTCTTTCTTCTTTCGAACCCGTACGAAAGGCCTCTCTCCTTATAACGTAGGGATGTGAGGATTATTCAGTTAGTATCTTGTGTGTTCCCGGGGAAGGAGGCTGCGATTCACGTAGGTCAGTCCCTGTCTTTTTTTGTTTGTTTGTTTGTTTGTTTGTTTGTTTGTTTGTTTGCTTGTTTGTTTGTTTTTCAGCTACGTACTACTTATATTGAGTTGATTTTTCATATTAGCAGAGATAGACGCCCCCTCATAGACAGACAGACAGAGAGACAAAGACCCCTCATAGAGAAGAAGAAGAAGAAGAAGAAGAAGAAGAAGAAGAAGAAGAAGAAGAAGAAGAAGAAAAACGTTCCAAGGCAGAGAGATTGAGAACAGAGAGAGAGAGAGAGAAAAGAAGAGAGAAGAGAACAGACAGACAGACAGACAGAGAGAGAGACGCCGGCACACACACGTATGTATGTGTATATATATACGTATATTATTAATTCGTATGAATAATGGGTTAATAGACGCATGGATTTTGAAGAGACACTGGATCTGACAAAAGAAATTAAGGAAGATCTGCCAATCCACAGTAGCCGAATATTAGGATTCAACAACTCCTTTCCCTCTACATCTCACATTAACAACTGTCCAAAATCACCATTCAACAGATCATGTCCCTCCTTTCAAACATTTCCTTACAAAAATCCACAAACCTTTTTTTTTTAATACAAAACCGCGCAAAATATAATTAACTTTCGCTGTGCAGAACAAAAAAACAATTTTCTCTTTGCTGTTTTACAACCGTCATGGGATATCATGGGAAGGCGTGTTTTAGAGGAAGAGCAGAGGCTGTGAAACTGAATTGGGTGACTGGACGGAAAAAAAAGAAAAAACAAGAAACAGAAAAAGAGAAAAAAAATAAAGAAAAAATGGAAAAATAGAAAAAGAAAGAGATAAGAGAAAAAAAATGGAAAGAAAATATAGAAAAAAATGAAAGGAATTGAATATGAAGAAATAGAAAGAAGAAAGAGAAAAATAGAACAAAAAGAAGAAAGAAAGAAAGAAAAAAAAGAAAGAGAAAAAGAGGCCTCGACCTAAAATTCCATTTGAATACCGGTCAGCGAAAGAA
>NC_091549.1:14028764-14036264 GCF_042767895.1 Penaeus vannamei
CATTTATTAGTTTATTTCGTATCTATTGATCTACTTATTCATCCATCTGTATATTTACTTATATCCTCATTTATTTGTTTCCTCATTCATTCATTCGTTTATTCATCTATTTATCTATCTTGTTAGCATTGAGAATTTACATTTAAGTACATTGTTAAATACGTTTCAGTAAGTGAAAAAAAAAACGACAGAAGCACAAACTCGTATTGTTATTATCTATTAGTATCATTTTGATTAATAATTTAATTCTTCATTCATCTATATATCTATTGTATCACTATTAAGAACTTGCGGGTATATGTGCATCGTTTAATATATTTCATTAAGTGAAAAAAAATGTACATCGCCAAAGGCATAAACTCGTTCCAACCACAAATTAAAAATATTTATTATCTTGGTTGTCTTATCAAAGCTGTCATAACAACTCGGAGACGCAGACCTCGACGCTTCGACCTGGATAAAGAAGTGACCTGTTGTATTGACCTTTTTTTCCCTCTATCTTCATATTTTGCCAAATTAATGAGCTCGATTAAACGTTAATTAACCCGAGTGTCTTGGAGTTTCGTTCATATTCTTCTTAAGGTTGTGAGTTAGTTTCTTTTTCGTTTGTTTTCCTTGTGAAATTTGTCATGCGGACTTTCATATTTATTTTGTGATCTTGGTAAGAATTCCCAGTTATCAAATTACCTTCATTAACGTTTTCGTTGATTACTGGAAACCTGTAGTGAAAGAAATGAGTAGATGTAATATGTGGTGACCATGGAAAAACATTTTAAGTATTAGCATGTGCAGTACTAGGATAGATCTTTCTCCGTACTATAAGAGCAGAAGTAGATCCAGAACGAGATCTTGTATAAACGGAGAGATAGATCACACAAAAATGAATAAATAAGTAAAGGAATTAAGAAAAGATTAAGAAGTTAATTAAATGAAAATAGAAATACAAATGATATACCTAGCCACATATATATACCTTAAGTTTACATATTCGTAAAACTCACTACATGTGATATTCAGTACTTTCCTATATTATTATTGATACTTTCATTATTATTATTATTATTGTTATCATTATCATTATTATTATTATTATTATTACTATTACCATTATCATTATTAGCATTATCATTATTATTATTACCGGTATCATTATTATCATTATTATTATTATTATTATTATCATTATTATTATTATTATTATTATTATTACCATTATAATTATCATTATTATTATTATCAATATCATTATCATTATTACCATTATCATTATTATCATTATCATTATCATTATAATTATCATTATCATTATTATTACTATTATTATTATTATCATTATCATCATTATCATCATTTTTATAGAGAAAGAAAAAAAATGTTTCTTATCGTTGCTCCAATCTGACTCCCAAGATTATCTGGAATAACGTGGGAGAAGCCTATACACTATTAAACATGGGATTTATGATATGACGTGATAACAAGGCGATTGGAAGGCCGTGAAGAGAAGAAAAAGGATGATTGTACAGACACGTATAGACAGGGTATGATTAAAATCGATATATTGGCAAGTTGATGAATTTGAACGTTTTACAAGACCGAGGTAATGCGAAATGAACCCACGATATTGAAATGTAAGGTTTTGTTGCGCTGACTATTGCATGTATTTTAGTTTCATATGCTCTCCTTACGGCATTTTCAAGCATATCTTGAGAGAGAGAGAGAGAGAGAGAGAGAGAGAGAGAGAGAGAGAGAGAGAGAGAGAGAGAGAGAGGTGGGGGGTGGAAGGGAGAGAGAGGGGAGAAAGAGGAGAGAGAGAGAGAGTGGGAGGAAGGAGAGAGAGAGAGAGAGGGAGGGAAGGGAGAGAGAAGGAGAAAGAGAAGAGCGAAGGAAAGAAGAGAGAAGATAGAATCCCCCTTGCGGCATTTTCAAGCATGTCTTGAAAAAGAGAATGTAAGATTTTGCGAATAACAGTATATGCATTTACAATGGCATCCTCAGAATATTTATCTCGCGTGCATTTCCGATGGCTTATAAAACAAAAGGAAAAGGGGAGAGCTTAGCGGGAAGAAATTTAAAATATGATTTACCGCAATAACTGTACTGAATAGCCATCAGTTCCCCCGGCATGTCTTCATACAAAATCAATGACAATTAAATACTTCCCCACATCCCTTATAAATGTATATAAAAGATAACCTTTTTTGATTAAAATGTTTCGTTTTATATAGCGGGTCCCTGGTAACAGATTCCCGCCGTGACGACAACTCAGCAGGGAGGATGTGTGCAAAGTAAAATGTTAAACCATGGAGAGGGAACCGGAAAAGTGAGTGAGGGGAAACACCTCTTCTTTACGAGGGCACAAGAAAGGGGAATTCGCTCTCTCTCTCTCTCTCTCTCTCTCTCTCTCTCTCTCTCTCTCTCTCTCTCTCTCTCTCTCTCTCTCTCTCTCTTTCTCTCTCTCTCTCTCTCTTTCTCTCTCTCTCTCTTTCTTTTTTAAACTTTCTCTCTCTCTCAAACTTTCTCTCTCTCTCTCTCTCTCTCTCTCTCTCTCTCTCTCTCTCTCTCTCTCTCTCTCTCTCTCTCTCTCTCTCTCTCTCTCTCTCTCTCTCTCTTCCTCTTTCTCTCTCTGTCTCTCTCTCTCTCTCTCTCTCTCTCTCTCTCTCTCTCTCTCTCTCTCTCTCTCTCTCTCTCTCTCTCTCTCTCTCTCTCTCTCTCAGACTTTCTCTCTCTTTCTCTCTCTCTCTCTCTCTCTCTCTCTCTCTCTCTCTCTCTCTCTCTCTCTCTCTCTCTCTCTCTCTCTCTCTCTTTCTCTCTCTCTCTCACACTTTCATCCACTTACCGCGTTCTCTTCCCAGAAATACGAAAGCCGCAAATTGCAGTCGCGAAAGAATATTACCGTAATCTGTCATTGTTATGGTCACCTCCACGCCCTCGTTCTGTCATTTCCAAGTCCCCGCTGCAGACCGAGTGCCAGTGCCAATTTCCCTTTCACATTTCGCGGAATTATCACGTCTTCTGATCGATAGCGCGTTAATTCTAACGGAGCGGACAATGTAACTCATTATTCGCGATCGGCAAATTTAATAGATATTTCACCATCCGTCGCCATCTGTTTCGGACATCTTATGGAGTGGCGCTAATCGAATGAGTATCAAAATTAAATTGACAGGCGGGATTTTATTCGTGTCATTAGGAGAGATCTGGAGCGTTGCTAGGATACGGCCGGGAAACCCCTTGCCGGCAGGGTGAAAATGGCCCGTTTTTCCTCTATGAGATTCGTGCTTAAGTGGGATAAAATATGGGATTCTGAATGGATGTGAGAGTGATAAGCATGGAATTGAAATGAATGGGGAAATGGTTATAGGCTGGTGATTTATGTACATTTTTTTCATTATCGGATATTCTGCGGATGATAAACAAATGTAAAATAATATTTATCGTGTATTGCTTTTACTTTGATAGAAACAGATTACCTCCAATATGCCCAAGAACATATAAGAAAAAGATTTATTGAAATGAATGATATCTTTTCCTGCTATGAAAGCGAACAGAAAAAAAACAGTCAAGCAGCTCGTGTACCACAGTTATCCGAATATATCACATGAACAAATATTAGCAGATATAATCCTCAAAAGCTACCGAGCTTCTATCTATCATACGAACATTATCACGGAGATCAAATCATCAAAACACACACGCCAGGAGGTTTTCAGTTCCGACCAAGTGGCAGATATTAGAATATTTGCGTGTAAAGATAACGTGTCACCGTTTTAATGAGGTTTGATATGAAGACTAAACTTCTGCGTTCTTATCAGTAACATAAACATTCGCTCTAAGATAAATAAACGAATGACACAAATATTCATCTTATTGGTTTATATGAAAACTTTGGCGTGCCTTTCTCGAATTGGCTTATCTCGGGTTAGCAAGCGACATAGATAAATTTGTTTGTTTGTTTGTGTGCGTGAGAGAGAGAGAGAGACAGACAGACAGACAGACAGACAGACAGACAGACAGACAGACAGACAGAGAGACAGACAGACATACAGACAGAAAAGACAGACAGACAGACAGACAGACAGACAGAGAGAAAAGAAGAAGAAGAAAGAAGAAGAGAGAAGAGAGAAGAAAGAAGAGAAGAAGAAGAGAAAGAAGAGAGAGAAAAGAAGAGAGAGAAGAGAGAGAAGAAGAAGAAGAGAGAGAGAAAAGAGAAGAGAGAGAAGAAGAAGAGAAAGAGAAAGAAGAAGAAGAGAAGAAAGAAAGAGAGAGAGAGAAGGAAGAAGAAGAGAGAGAGAGAGAGAGAGAGAGAGAGAGAGAGAGAGAGAGAGAGAGAGTGAGTGAGTGATTGAGAGAGACGGACAAAGAGAGAGAGAGAGAAGTGTATGTTTCTTCATGTATGTATAAACACACGAGTATGAGTGTGTGTGTGTGCCATTATCCTCGTATGTGTGAGTATACATATGTGGTTTATTCTTGTTAGGAGCCGAGCCAGCTGATGAATAGACTTCCTTTCTGTCGTGTTGATTAAGTATCGACTTGGATGTAATCAGTAAATCTGTTTCACGTGCGACTCGACAAAGAGTGCCTATTCATTATTGCAAACCCTTGCTGCTGATTAGATACGTTACATGTACTTCGAGAGAATTCTATGTTTTTAGATTGCATTGTGCTTCTATATAAAGATTGCCTTACTGAGAAATCTGAGACTTAATTATCATTATTGTTACTATAACCATTATTATTATTTTCATTACTATCACTGTCATTATCATTATCATTATTGTTAATGTTATTTTTTAAGTATAATTGTGATTATTATTATTATTATCATAATAATCATCATTATCATTTTGCATTTTTACCGCGGCAGAACCTGCAAAATATCAATCTACAGGAAAGTATTTTTTTAGCATGAATGGTAAGCAAGTACCAAAAAGCAATGAGATTTTACATTAATACTGTGGAATGAATTTTTTTTATTTATTTTTTTTTCTTTTCTTTTTCTTTTTCTTTTCTTTTTCTTTTTCTTTTTTTTTTTTACTTACTAAAGTTTAATTGTTATAGTTCAACCTGATCAACACCAGAGGTATATATAGTTCACTAACACAAACATTTATTAGTAATACAACTTGTTTCAAATGAGGTGTTATTTTTGTACATGGAGTGAGATTTATTCAAGTACTTCCTAAGGGTACAGCTCTTCAGAATAATATCATTATGTCGATGTAAATACACTTGCAATACACAATTTTGGTAGTGTGAACATAATTTATCAAAAAACTCTGCTTTGGAACATTTAAATACCACTATTGACTATACTTATTTATTCCACTCATTGTATCCTCTTATTTATCATTATTCGTCCATTTATTGATTCATATTTCACAGTGAGAGAGAGGTTTGTGTCAGATTAGCTACAATTGTTATATCATGTATTTTTCTATATTATACGGTTGGGTTGGGCAAAACCTGTGAACCAAGTGTCATAATAATTCAATATATTTACCACCTCGCGTGCTACATAATTCTCATACGCTTTCATCAAATCAAAAATTAATAATTCTATCAAACATACACAGAGGAAAGTCATATTCTCATATCAATTATAATTCTGCGAATATTTACCAACCATGGAAGTGCTGTGTTATTTCTCACTCGTCTCACCTTTGTGACTCACGTAAATAGCATCTTAATAGAAATGCTTGTACAAGGTGGGAGATTTATTCAATGGCATTCAACATTTTCAGGAATTTAGAATGAAAGGAAAAAGAAAGCAGGAATATAGATTGCATGCTGACTATAAGTGAATAATGAAAAAAAAAGAAAAAAAAATACTGAAGGAAGACATGAAAATAAACTGGATGTTGAGTTAGAGTAAATTTAAAACAATTTTCTACTTGGATCCCATGGAGCAGAGGCCGAGGGAGTAATGATGATGATGATAACAATGATGCCAATTATGATGGTGATTATGATAATGATAATGACAATTATAGCAATATCAACGTTAGTCGTAGTAATGTTGATAATGATAACAAAATGATTATAACGATTATAAAGATTATGATAATAATAGTAATAATAATAATAAAATATTAATAATGATAAATAATAAAATAAGAATAATAAATAATAGAATAATTATTATATTTATAATGATAATAGTAACAATAATAATAATAAGAAGAATTTAATTACAACTACTACTAATAATAATGGTGATGGTGATAAAGATAATAATAACGATAATGATAATAATAATGGTAATAATTATAATAATAATAATAATGATAATAATGATATTAATAATAATAATAATAATGATAATAATGATAATAATAATAATAATAATAATAATAATAATAATAATAATAATAATAATAGTAATAATAATAATAATAATAATAATAATAATAATAATGACGATAATAATGCTAATAATATTAATAATGATGAAGATGATGATAACAATGATAATCATAATCATAATATTAATGATAATGATAATGATAGTAATAATAATAATAATAATAATTATTATTATTATTATTATTATCATTATTATTATTATGATGATGATGATGATGATGATGATGATGATGATAATAATGGAAATAATAATAATAATGGAAATAATAATAATAATAATAATAGGATTCGGTGCAGTGGTGTGAACAATCAACGTTCGGTAGTGAACATTTTAAGAATTTACACGACTTGATAGACAGTATGAAGGTGAAGGGGAGAAGAAAAGAAATTAAGACAATAAATGAAGAAAAGAAAACAGAAAATACTTGAAACGAATTCTCTAAACCAACAGTAGAGAAATGTTGAAGTACGAACAAATGCATTCCCAATTACACGCGTATATTTAGTAATAGATTTAAACAAAATTACATTTTCCCATTAATTATTCTACATTTTCTCTCGATAATTGATAATGCAGTGTAATGTAGTTCCTTGTTTCAATTTTGCTGACTTAATGAAAGTGCGAATAAATGCAATTATCTATTTCTGAAATGTCAAGCCTTCTTATCTTTTTTATAAAGCAGTTAAATTTCTGATGAAGTGAAATAACATAAATTCTTTTCACGAAATAATATAATCATTACACGAACGTATATGATTTCATGAAATGCTATGACATAAAGAAATGTGACACTTTGATTATCAGGAAACATAAATTGCTTTAGAAATATGTCTAGCCTTTTAGCTCAAGAGAAAAATCTCAATTCTCCTAAACTAGAAAATGTCAAGCACTTGGACTTCACTGACTCTTCTTTCGGCTGTTTGCGCACTGTTGCTGTTTTCAAATTTTCAAATGTGCGTTCCACTTTTTAATTCATAACACGTGAATTAGGTAATTTCCATGGATGCTAAGCTAGTGCCTGGTTGCAAACCCCTTTTATAGTGGGTTCTGTACGAGTGGTTAAGAGCGGTCGTCTTGTATTTACGTGCAACGGTGGCGAGGGATCGAATCCCGATTGGAGAGATATATATTGA
>NC_091549.1:14066264-14068764 GCF_042767895.1 Penaeus vannamei
GTGAGAGGATGAGAGGGTTAGAGGATGAGAGGATGAGGGGATGAGAGGGTGAGAGGGTGAGAGGATGAGAGGATGAGAGAGTGAGAGGATGAGAGGATGAGAGAGTGAGAGGGTGAGAGGATGAGAGGGTGAGAGGATGAGAGTGAGAGGGTGAGAGGATGAGAGGGTGAGAGGATGAGAGGATGAGAGGATGAGAGGATGAGAGGATGAGAGGGTGAGAGGATGAGAGAGTGAGAGGATGAGAGGGTGAGAGGGTGAGAGGATGAGAGGGTGAGAGGATGAGAGGGTGAGAGGATGAGAGGGTGAGAGGATGAGAGGATGAGAGGATGAGAGGGTGAGAGGATGAGAGGATGAGAGGGTGAGAGGATGAGAGGATGAGAGGGTGAGAGGATGAGAGGGTGAGAGGATGAGAGGGTGAGAGGATGAGAGGATGAGAGGGTGAGAGGATGAGAGGGTGAGAGGATGAGAGGATGAGAGGGTGAGAGGATGAGAGGATGAGAGGATGAGAGGGTGAGAGGATGAGAGGGTGAGAGGGTGAGAGGGTGAGAGGATGAGAGGATGAGAGGATGAGAGGGTGAGAGGATGAGAGGATGAGAGGGTGAGAGGATGAGAGGGTGAGAGGATGAGAGGGTGAGAGGATGAGAGGGTGAGAGGATGAGAGAGTGAGAGGATGAGAGGATGAGAGGGTGAGAGGATGAGATGAGGAGAGGATGAGAGGGTGAGAGGATGAGAGGGTGAGAGGATGAGATGAGGAGAGGATGAGAGGGTGAGAGGATGAGAGAGTGAGAGGGTGAGAGGATGAGAGGGTGAGAGGGTGAGAGGATGAGAGGGTGAGAGGATGAGAGGATGAGAGGGTGAGAGGATGAGAGGGTGAGAGGATGAGAGGGTGAGAGGATGAGAGGGTGAGAGGATGAGAGGATGAGAGAGTGAGAGGATGAGAGGGTGAGAGGATGAGAGGGTGAGAGGATGAGAGGGTGAGAGGATGAGAGGGTGAGAGAGTGAGAGGATGAGAGGATGAGAGAGTGAGAGGGTAAGAGGATGAGAGGGTGAGAGGATGAGAGGATGAGAGGGTGAGAGGATGAGAGGGTGAGAGGATGAGAGGGTGAGAGAGTGAGAGGATGAGAGGATGAGAGAGTGAAAGGGTAAGAGGATGAGAGGGTGAGAGGATGAGAGGGTGAGAGAGTGAGAGGATGAGAGGATGAGAGGGTGAGAGGATGAGAGGGTGAGAGGGTGAGAGGGTGAGAGGGTGAGAGAGTGAGAGGGTGAGAGGGTGAAGGGGTAAGAGGGTGAGAGGATGAGAGGGTGAGAGGGTGAGAGGGTGAGAGGGTGAGAGAGTGAGAGAGTGAGAGGATGAGAGTGAGAGGGTGGGAGGATGAGAGAGTGAGAGGATGAGAGAGTGCGAGTGTGAGAGGGTGAGAGAGTGAGAGGATGAGAGAGTGAGAGGATGAGAGGGTGAGAGGGTGAGAGGGTGAGAGAGTGAGAGGATGAGAGAGTGAGAGGATGAGAGGGTGAGAGAGTGAGAGGGTGAGAGAGTGAGAGGATGAGAGAGTGCGAGGGTGAGAGGGTGAGAGAGTGAGAGGGTGAGAGGGTGAGAGGGTGAGAGAGTGAGAGGATGAGAGAGTGAGAGGATGAGAGTGAGAGGGTGAGAGGATGAGAGAGTGAGAGGATGAGAGGGTGAGAGAGTGAGAGGGTGAGAGGGTGAGAGAGTGAGATGATGAGAGAGTGAGAGGATGAGAGGGTGAGAGGGTGAGAGGGTGAGAGGACGAGATGATGAGAGGATGAAAGAGTGAAAGGATGAGAGAGTGCGAGGGTGAGAGAGTGAGAGGATGAGAGGGTGAGAGGATGAGAGGATGAGAGGATGAGAGGATGAGAGGATGAGAGGATGAGAGAGTGAGAGGGTGAGAGAGTGAGAGGATGAGAGGGTGAGAGGATGAGAGAGTGAGAGGATGAGAGGATGAGAGGGTGAGAGGATGAGAGGATGAGAGAGTGAGAGGATGAGAGGGTGAGAGGATGAGAGGTTGAGAGGATAAGAGGATGAGAGAGTGAGAGGGTGAGAGGATGAGAGGGTGAGAGGATGAGAGAGTGAGAGGATGAGAGGGTGAGAGGATGAGAGAGTGAGAGGATGAGAGGGTGAGAGGATGAGAGGGTGAGAGGATGAGAGAGTGAGAGGATGAGAGGGTGAGAAGATGAGAGAGTGGGAGAGTGAGAGGATGAGAGGGTGAGAGGATGAGAGGATGAGAGGATGAGAGGATGAGAGAGTGAGAGGGTGAGAGGATGAGAGGATGAGAGAGTGAGAGGGTGAGAGGATGAGAGGATGAGAGAGTGAGAGGATGAGAGAGTGAGAGGGTGAGAGGGTGAGGGGATGAGAGAGTGAGAGGGTGAGAGGATGAGAGAGTGAGAGGGTGAGAGGATGGGAGGGTGAGAGGGTGAGAGGATGAGAGGATGAGAGAGTGAGAGGATGAGAGGGTGAGAGAATGAGAGGATGAGAGGGTGAGAGGGT
>NC_091549.1:14073764-14076264 GCF_042767895.1 Penaeus vannamei
GGTTTTGAATATATCTCCGTTAAAAATACATGTATTTCTGAGGAAGATACATTCCAAGCCGGTCAAATACATCCCTAGTACTGTAAAGGTAATTCCTACCTTTATAAAATATATTGTAACTCTGTTTTTATGGTGATAGTCTTTCTCCTTTGATTAATTCTCTAATTACATGATCTTAAACCTAATCCTCTTCCGCCTACTCATTGTCTGCATATAATCTGTCAACCTCAGGTAATGAATTCAGTAAATCGGATTCTTCTTGCGTTTATTATGCTGTTATTACTCCATTTCCGCTCCGTATCTCATAGTATTTATTTGTTGTGTTTCATATTGCATTTTTTTCCCGTTTGATATGAATGTGATGCACCAACTACCAGTCTTTTTATATTCTCTCTTAAATTCTTTTAAAAGTAAATAAATGAATAAGTAAAGAATTACCCCATTTATTATAGCATGTATTTGCCGTGTTTTTTTTTCTGTTTGATATTAATGTGATGCACCAACTACCAGTCTTTTTTATATTCTCTCAAATTCTTTTAAAAGTAAACAAATCAATAAATAATTAAAAAATCACCCCATATATCATAGCATGTATTTGCCGTGTTTCATATTGCATTTTTTTCCTTTGATATAAATGTGATGCACCAGCTACCAGTCTTTTTTATATTCTCTCTTAAATTATTTTAAAAGTAAATAAATAAATAAATAAGCAAAATATTACCCCATATATCATAGCATGTACTTGTTGTGTTTCATATTGCATTTTTCCTGTTTGATATTAATGTGATGCATCAACTACCAGTCTCTTTTAAATTATCTCTTAAATTCTTTTAAAATAAATAAATAAATAAATAATCACCCCAAATCTCATAGCATGTATTTGCCGTGTTTCATATTGCATTTTTTCCTGATTAATATTGATGTGTTGCACCAGCTTCCAGTCTCTTTTATATGTTTTCTTCAATTCTTTACTAACTCTCTACGAACGCAAAAATCACCAAATGCATGCCACCACTTTTCCCCATCGTTATTTTCCACAAGCCTGGCAAAAAGCCTTATAATTACACTCTCCTCACCTGACTTCCGGCTTTGTCAATAACAACTTGGTATTCATAAAGCTCCCGACAACCTTTCTCAACTCTCTTTCTTCAAACATTATTCGAAAAAGGTTTCAGAAGGGCTGTGTCGCTTGATAGACTTCCCCCAGAGATTTTTTATTGTTATATTAGATTGTAGAAATTTCAATAATTAACTTATGTCGACGTCATCCCAATATATATTACTGAAAGGCATTATTTGGCGCCTATATACGTACATCCATATACGTACGGGTATATGTAGGCCTTTGTATACAGATACATATATGTTGGCATGTGTAATATTCGCATATATGTGTATCTGTTATAAATACGTATCTGTATATTTCTTCTTGGTTATGGGGGCGTTCCTTGTAATCACCAGGAAAACGAAACACCAAGCTTGAATCTAGTAGGTTCTTATTTCGAAGGAGTGTCAGAGGGGGTGAGAGCACACATCTGTCTCCTATGGTTGACCAGCGCCGAGAGACCGAAAATTGGCGGGAAACTCCACTCACAGGCAATATGCGAGATCACGTGATCAAGGACAATGTTGCCACGTCACATGAAATAAATGTATATATATGGGAGGCCACATCAATAAACAGGAACATCATACAAGTTATAAATATACACATGATATACTGGAATGCAAGGTAAACATATTGCAACAAATCAAATGGAGTTTATGTACAATATATGAATCCTCACTTATTTATCTATTTGTTATCTGTCAATCCGCTTCGGGGCGATTTCATGTTCGTTACAAACCGCAGTCGTTGAAACCTTGACAAAGCAGAGACATTATTCAGTTAGGGAAAGCAGCCATGCAGTTCTCGCGAGTCTAAATATAAGTTACAATCCTGGATGATTTATGCATGATACAAGTATTTTGCTCATGTCGAGAACCCAGAACTTTCCTCGATGATAAAAGATAAATAGAATGGAATAAGATCTTTAATATGTCTGGAAAGCGACTGTGATACGACAATTATAAATATCATTTGATATTCCGATAGTCGGGATTGACACTAACTGCTTCGAAACATAATGACTGCGCATACGGTTGAAATTCATATTGATGTTTACTCTCTCTTCTCCTTAAGATATAACACGCACATTACTCAATTTAAAAATCCATCCTTTGATATCACTGGCGAAGTTCTGTAGCACAACTTGTGATTTTTTTTCTTTTTATCTTACCAAGCTGTTTATCATCTGTAAGAGTCCAAGGGCACTACACACAGGTATAAGGAGGGACTGTGAAATACTGTGTGGTTGCATGATTAAAAAAAAAAAAAATGTGCATGATGGCTCAATAACAAAACAATAACAAAAATCTGTGGGGTAATAGCAAGGATAATCAAGGGGAAAATGTGGTACTTGACTTGTGCATTTGATTTGTCGCTCTATTGTTCTACATC
>NC_091549.1:14081264-14086264 GCF_042767895.1 Penaeus vannamei
TGACGATATTAATACCAATAATGATAATTATAATAGTGATAATAATCATCATATTAATAGCAATAACAGTAACAATAATGATGATAATAATAATGACAATAACAATAATGATAATGATAATAATAATGATAATTATAATAATAATAATAATAACCATAACAACAGCAATAAAAATCATGATGATGATAAGAGTAACAACAACAACAAAAACAACAATAATAATAATAATAATATTATCAATAACAATGATAATAATGACAATAGCACTAAAACAAAACAAAAAATATCAGTAATGATAAATGAAATATAGTTAACATCCACAGTGCCACATTAAAAGCGAGAGAGAAAAATAGCAGAGAAAAATAGCCACACAAACTGAAACCGGCAACTATTCTCTAAATGCAGCACATGCCAACTCAATCAGCTGATCGCAAACCCGAGACATTACCCAAACGTTTTTATATCGAGAGACACGAAGCAGTCATTGAAAACGTAGTATGTCGGGGTTGGGAGATTACCCGTTACTCGACTTGTGGGTTACTAAGGGGGAAATATCCTAAGGGGGAAGGGGGGAGTGTTTGTCAGAGGTGGCAGAAGGAGGGGGTGGTCTCCGGGGCAACGAAATGGGATCGTGGGGGGAGGAGGGGAGGGGTTAAAGGTGGTATGCGGTGGAGTGAGTGAGAGAGAGAGAGAGAGGGAGGAGGGAGAGAGGGAGAGAGAGAGAGAGAGAGAGAGAGAGAGAGAGAGAGAGAGAGAGAGAGAGAGAGAGAGAGAGAGAGAGAGAGAGTAGAGAGAGAGAGAGAGAGAGAGAGAGAGAGAGAGAGAGAGAGAGAGAGAGAGAGAGAGAGAGAGATGAGAGAGAGAGAGAGAGAAAGAAAGAGAAAGAGAGAGAGACAGAGACAGAGAGAGAGAGAGAGAGAGAGAGAGAGAGAGAGAGAGAGAGAGCTGTTTTATTCAGGCAGGCTGTTGCCGTAAAGGGATATGAGTATATTTTGGGTGCGGAGGCTGGAGCGGTCACGAGAAAAGATTTCGTCTTCTTTTTTCACTCTCTCTCGCATGCAGGGGTCGTAAAGTCAGTGTGTGAGAATTTGAAGATTTCGAAGCGTTGTTGTCTTTGTTGTAGATGGAGATTTGTGGTGAATGTGATGTGAGTTCATAACATTTGAGGAAAATTGGTGTATCTGAGGAAATTTTCGTTGTTGCAGAATAAGTAACGTATTCTTGAATTCTTCATTTTACGTTTGCGTATTGTCAATACATCTCACATTCTACCACCGCATGCATATTCACTCAGTTAGGGATCATCCTCAGCTGAACATTCTACGTAATTTGCTATAAAAATGTTAACGTTTTTGTACATAGGATAAAAACAGCATGATCCCTTGCAGAGTACGTATATGATCACCCATTTCACGACGGCATAGCGCAGGAGAGCGAAGACATAACACAGGAGAATGTAAATGTAACTAAACGAAATTCATCCAACCCTTAAAAATATGTACAACTCCCTTATATATAAAAAAAAAAAATGCACAGAACGCGCCGAAAGATCTATAAGGTCTCACGCTCCAGGTAGGCTGTAGGCTGTATCCCAATATACGTAAAAGGACGGTATTACACATGTTTCACGGCGGCGAGGCGCGTTGCGAGGTTCTGACCGTAAAGGAAACGCTCCTCCGATAGTTTGTTGCGAAACCATTCGACTCTCTTTGTGTAGGAGAATACACCTACAGTATCGGAGAAATCTGACGAAGCAACCGAGTACACGTTTTTTTTCTGTTCTCCAACCCTTTTCTCCTCTTTAACAATAGCAGTCACACATACATACGCTATACACCCGCTGATAGAAATACCTGAGCTTCCAGAAAAGAAACGGGGCCGTCAACCCCCGGAGGGAGAAAGGGGAGCGCCGGTTTCCTTTCACAGAGACTCTCGTATCACAGGTGGAGGAGCAAGGACGCGTCTATGGCCTGAATGGCTTTGGACGCTCCACTCAGCTGGACATGCACTCTCAGTCAGATACACACAAATATGTATATATATATATATATATATATATATATATATATATATATATATATATATATATATATATATATATATATATATATATATACGTATGTTTGTATCTATAGATACACACATAAAATACACACACACACACACACACAAACACACACACACACAAACACACACACACACACACACACACACACACACACACTCACACACTCACACACACACACACACACACACACACACTCACACACACACATAGACACACACACACACACATATATATATATGTATATATATATATATATATATATATATATATATATATATATATATATATATACATATATATATACATATATATATATATATATATATATATATATATATATATATATATATATATATATATATATATATATATATATAAGGAGAGCAACAAGCCACTCAATTAGTTCGTTGTGCGCCTCCTCATCGACGGGACCGAAAATCATACCCTTATTAAGAGTATATCTAACTTCCTAACAAGCCAAGATAGCGAGAGAGGAAGGTTTTGATATAATAATCTGTTTCTCTTTTTCTCCCTTAGTTTGTTTACAATTTTGTCAACATGAATATTTATCATATCACATGGTATGTATATATATATATATATATATATATATATATATATATATATATATATATATATATATATATATATATATATATATATATATATATATATATATATATATATATATATATATATATATATATATATATGTGTGTGTGTGTGTGTGTGTGTGTGTGTGTGTCTGTTTGTGTACGTATATAAATGCGTACACACACACACGCACAGACACACACATACCCATCACAACGCACAACCGCATGAAATCTCCGTCCATCCGACGGCGTAAAATGCCCAGAAATCACGCACAACGCCAGATGGAATAGAGCAAGTTGAGGTTCCTTTCGGTCTGCTCTGACCAAGAGGTTCTATCCCGCGCCAGCCTCCGCGACTCGGGAGGGCGAGCGACGCAGCCAGGGGCTTAGCGCATCCGAATGAGGAAAGTCGTGGATGAAGGACCCCGTTACACTGAAATCCCGAAGATCTTATAAGGCTCCGCTCGCCCGGAGGAACTGAGATACGGCCACGGTGGAAGGGTATGACTGGATAATGTCTTCTGCATTTTCTTGGATTTTTTTTTCTTTCTTTTCCCATCTATTGTTATGATTTCTAGATATGATCTTTATTTATTTATTTACTTTTTATTCTTTTATTTTCTCTTGAAATGTCGCCAAGTAAAGGCTGCCTCTCGTGCCTGGTGCTAGGTTTAGTTCCCCTGGAGAAATGATTCTGTTCACGTCTTGAAATTGATTAAGGTCAGTTACCTTGTTCAGGAGCCCCTGGCCACGGCTGGAAGCGAGCCGGATTTCAGGCTTTTATTCCCCCTGCGTAGAAGCCCTCACAAGAATTGTAAGGGTGGATGTCTGGCTGTGTGCGCGTGCATGTGTGCATGCAGAGAATTTCGTACATAGACATACGTCTGCACACGCGCAGACACAAACACACACACGTATTTGCATATATATATATATATATATACATACACACACACAAATGTGTGCACACCTACGTATGCACGTCAGAGGGCATCTATAGATACGAATACATATACACCTGGAACTAGAGTGTGTTTACCTGCGAATGACGTCAAAGATGCCCAGGTTGTGTGCGAACAGTTTTGAAGGAATGTTTCTCAGATGATTTCGACAGAGTTTGCTAAAGGAAATTGGATCGTTGAAGTGCGTTCAAATACCGGTGTAGATAATCCAACTCTATGTTTATCTTCACACTGCCTTCGAGATATGTCTCTGACCGAAACGATAGTTGATATTTGTTCAAATTAGGGTTCGTAGCGGATGGAACTGTTGCACAGAAATAGTTGGAGGTGAATATTGAATGCTTGTATTTCCTTGTATTTTTTGTTGTGTATCTACGGTGTTTCATGCATATTTTCTGGATATTGACGATGTCTTTAATGGGAATATGGATTATTGTATTATTTCACGAATAGAGCTTGTAACTTATTTTCATTTTTTATATCGAGCGCGAAGATTTTATTTTATTTCCTAACATGCTGTTTCCCTGTATGTCTGTGTGAATGTCTGTGTGTGTGTGTGTGAATGTCTGTGTGTGTGTGTGTGAATGTGTGTGAATGTGTGTGTGTGTATGTATGTGTGTGTGTGTGCATGTATGTGTGTGTGTGTGTGTATTTGTGTGTCCGTATGTGTGTGTTTGAATGCACACCTTCCACCCTCCTCCAATACCCCTTCCCTTCCCCTCCATCTCCCTCTATCCATCTTCCTTTCTCCTAATCTTATCTTCCCGTTCGGTTCTTCCTCTTCCAAAATCCAATAATCATGAACCTAGATCCGCATTTGAATATTAAGGAGATTAGGAAAAATAAAACTCTCAGAAGAAAATGTTAATGGCCATTAGCAAGTTGCAAGCACAGATACAGAAATGGTAAATCAAAGTTGATTATAAAGTTGAAGAATTAGTTTTATATTCCTATCACCATTAAGCTGATATCAATATGTAAGTACGCAAAATATATGATTAATATTCCTTTCTCGTTATCATTTGGCGAATTCATCTTCCTTCCAAATTGGCAAAAAAAAAAAATAAAAATAAGAAATAAAAAATCAATGCAATAATTTCTCATCTACTGACATTGAAACTTTTATCTTAATGAACGAACTGGCAACTGCATAGAAACACTAGATAATTCAATAGATAGATAGATAGATAGACGAGGTGAATCGATGTTATTTCTCTGACTTTTTTGTTCTGGACGATATTAAATCAGGGGTAAAGAATGTGCTTTCCAACTCGAGATGTATTTACGATAAAAAAAGAGTAAAATTGAGCGGGAAAAAGCAGATTAACAAAGTAATTTATGAAGAATGTTTCCAAGCTTCAGAAAGTCTGGTGA
>NC_091549.1:14175557-14178057 GCF_042767895.1 Penaeus vannamei
GAATTTCATTCGTCTATTATAATAATCCCAAATCGTCTATTAAAATCATGCAGCAATACTATTCATTTAAGCTACTAAATCTACCTAATCTATTCAAGCTTCATCAATCCAAGCTCCATATACCCCCATTTCAATCTAACCTACTCCAGATGCTTAATCAACTACTTTTAAGCAAGGAACTTTACCCTGATTGTCACCTGGGGGGGGGGGGGGTAAGCTAGCCTCGTGGGTGCCGGTCCCAAGCCCGGATGAATAGAGAGGGTTGGTGTCAGGAAGGGCATCCGACCGTAAAACCCATGCCATAATCAATGTGGAATGAGCTGTAACAGTGGCGACTCGCCCAAAACGGCGATTCCATATGGAAATGGGAGAAAGCTGAGAAGAAGAAGAATATCGACTTAAGTTACTCCAATACTTTAACTACTCCATCATCTATTTAATCTACTCCAACATCGACTTTAACTACTACAGCATCTATTCAATCTACTCCAAAACCGACTTTAACTACTCCAAAATCTATTTGATCTACTCCAACACCGACTTCAACTACTCCAAGATCATCATCGTCTAACCAAAATATTTGGTTAATCTACTCCATATTAATAAACTCCAACATCCAGCTACTATCTCCTATCTACTTGAACTAATCCACCATCGACATACTCCAGCATCTACTTACTCTACTCCATCTATTTAATTTACTCCGCCCATTTCCCTGTCGTCGAGATCTGGCTAACTAGTAACGTTGCAATTTATTGATGTGAATACAGTCGGTATAACTATACAATTCATTTTTTTCTGAAGGAGGAGAAGGAGAAAGAGAAACAGAATGGAGGAAGGAGAAAGGGAAGAAGGAAAGAAGAAGGAGGAGGAGAAAGAGAAGAAGGAGGAGGAGGAGAAAGAGAAGAAGGAGAAGGACAAAGAGAAGGAGAAGGACAAAGAGAAGAAGGAGGAGGTGGTGGAGAAAGAGGAGAAGGAAAATGTATAGGAGAAAGAGAAGGAGAAGGAAAAGGAATAAGAGAAAGAAGAAGCAAAATTCAAAAGGAGGGGAAAAAGAAGAGATAAACGAGAATTAGAAAAAGAAATAAGAGAAGGAGAAGAAGAAAAGTAGAAGGAAGAGGAGATGATGAAGAAGAAAATAATGATAAAATAAGCAAGAGATTATACATTACCATCACACAACGGATACTTCATCTTCTGAACAAATGCGTCCCTTCGCTGCAATGTGTGTGTGTGTCTGTGAATGTCTGTGTCTGCGTGTGCGTGTGTGTGTGTGCGTGAGTGTGTGTACGTGTGTGTGTGTGGGTGGATGGGTTTTTAAGTGTGTTTGTTTGTCTGTTAGTGTGTGTGAGTGAGTGAGTGTCTGTGTATGTGTGTGTGTTTCCGCATGTGTGCTCATTTATACACAGAGTCCCTATCAGTATAGAATCTCCGTTAGTGTAGAAATGTTCTGTTTTTCGCACCAGTCTATTTGAAGTTTCGCATCTTTAATTACAGAAATTACGCTTTCGAAAATACAAACCTTTAATTCAGCACGATAGGTTAGTTATTTTAATTACAACTCCTCCGGGTAAACTGTTGCTCTGATAACAGTACAAGGACTATATATGTCTCTCTTGAAATTATACACTACTGATGTGTTTCTGTGTGTCCTTGTGCGTGTGTGTGTGTGTACTAATTGCTCCTTAGGTAACGACCACTTGGAATCACGACCCCGTTTCATGCCCGTCGGTTCATCTCTCCGTTTGTGTATACATGTAAGCACAACCGAGGCCACTGCTTTGGTCAATTCCAGTAGCAACCATTCTGCACCCGAAACGCAATTGTTGCAGCATACACAGATCCACTATATGTTTACCTAACGTGATGGTGGCTCTCAGGCGTTCACGGCAAACCGGAAGGACCTCCAGACTGAGGGCCTCCTGCAGAGCGCCCTAATGAACGTGGCCAGGGCGCTGCAGGGGTATTATGTGAGTAAACGTTTCCTTATAGTGATTGTAATTTAGGTTGATCAGTGTTGGTTTTGTTTTGTTTTTGTGTGTGTGTGAGGGCGTAAATGAAGATTTTTTTTCATATATCTCTATATTTTTTTTAAGGTTTTGTCAAATCACGATATATTTGTATTTCAACGATTAAATTTTTGTATGGTTCAATTGATTAATAACATTCGCATTGATAGTAGCAGTATTGATAGTAAAATAGTAGTAGTAGCAGTAACAGTATTAATAGTAATAGTATCAGCAGTAGTAGAAGTAGTAGCGGCACAAGCATTAGCAGTAGTGGCTATTGTTGTTGTTGCTCCTGCTGCTACAATAGTAACTACAACAATAGCTCTCTGAAGTAGTAACAGTAGTAGTAGTAACACGTCATAGAATTTGTTACAATCACAGTGGGAATCTTAGTAGCAAAATCAATCATCATCATCATCATCCCAGTTATAACGACGACAACTACCGCTAAGATCATCAACGAACTTTAACGACCAGCAGCGCCGTTTCAT
>NC_091549.1:14185557-14188057 GCF_042767895.1 Penaeus vannamei
GGTCATCGAGCCTATTCAATCATAGGCGTGAGTTGTGGCTTATCAAACCTAACCTCCCATCGCTGACTCTTGCTTGGCTACCCTGGCAACTCACGCGGGAAGAGTTGACGGTGACTTTACTCGTGCAAAGTACGCCGGGGATGGATGTCGAGTTCCATTGCCGGGTTTTTCTTAACTTTTTTATATAAAGTATTAATGGACCTGAATTATTTCATAAATGATAATAAGCATCATGAATAATCTTTATAAAAAAAAATAACAAGAATGAGTATGACTATTCATATTATATATTTCATACATCTACTGTATATTTGAGGATATTAGCGTCCAAAAGTGTTCTAACTAAGACCAGTTGTGTATATTAACCATTTTGTTGATTTAAGCTTTCTTCTAAAACATAAACATTGATATCTTTACGTTATTGCAGTACCATCATGAAGTACAGTGCCCTGACGTGAATGTTTCGATGCTCATGTCAAAGATGAAGCTCGAAACTGATAAAACATTTCATATATGTATTGTTAGACAATTGGTCTAAGACCCTTTGGACGCGCATACCTTCATGTATCATAAATAATCGAATCTATACTTATGATTATATCCCAAATTATGATGGTAGTTATAGGCGTGTGTTGTGACTTAGCGACTGCAACGGCGCGCCACCAGAATCATCTTGAGGCCCAAGTTATCCCACTTACAGCGAATCTTCTGCGTCTCTTCAACTCCTCCTAATCTTAGATATTAAAGAAGAGCAGCTCGAATCACTCTGCAATAAGCTGCTGAACAACCCTCGCCCCCGCCATCTGCTACCTCCCTCGGATTCTACCCCCCCCCCTCGCGCCCTACGTTCCTGCAACAAGCTGGTAGCCATCAAAGCCGCTTGGATCGCTACAGAAGCCCATCCAAATGATCGTTAAGCTACTTAATGAACATTAATGGATGGCTGCTTCATCCACAGGGTGATGTGAAGCGATTGTGTGGTAGTCTTAAGGCATATGTGAAGTAATTATTGTGCATTGTTTTTTCTTTGAATATTGTTCATTAATGTGTGTTTAGCCTATTCATGCAAAAAAAAAATCGAAGAGACCCTCTGGTATCCCCCAAAGTCCCATAGCAACGCCCTTAGAAATGAAGATGCAAAACTCGGCGGTCTTCGGCAATCCCCGGTTGTGGCGTCATTCCCAGAATCAGGGCGAATTTTGTTGAATAGCATAATACACACAGTGCACCGCGTCAAGGATATCACGGAATTGTCCCAGTTTCAAGCTATCAAGGTTTGTAACAAAGGATGCCGCGGCGTTGTGTAGCAATTCTTTGTTCCCATTCATGTCACCAGCTATATGAATGGCCAAAAGACCGCGACAGAGCAAGGAAGTGGACACGTTTTGTTCATGCCAAGCGGAGCAACTTTCAGCTTGTGCCAACCAGCGTACTTTGCCTGAAACACTTCGAGCCCGATTGCGTTTGCTTGGCGGCGTAGCAAACATTCATTGCGTGAGTACGACACAGTGTGCCGAGTGCATTGCAAGTGTGCATGTATTACTACACAGAGGTAGGGTAGGTACACCCCAAAAAGCACGACACAAATACCGATGCCCCTCCACTCGCGAATGGATGTAGGCCTACGCCACTGCCCAAGATATAACCTCAGTTAACCTGTTTGGGTGGGAGCTTGAAACACCTGGTCTTTCTGCTATCGAGGGAATTGAAGTGGATGGGAGTTGAGGTGGCTGCCCTCTCGGTGGTGAGGAGACCTGACAGTGTCACGATGGTCATCATCTCCAGGTAGGAGCCATAGCCATCTCCAGCCGACTTCAGAGGTGTCTCCAGTTGATAATTATATTATGGCATTGAGACTGAAGCATGCTTTTGGCCAAAGAATTTTGGCTTTGGGTCTCTTATCGCAGTGCACACTCTTACTGATGGGAAAGAGGCATTCTATGCCAAATTGACATCAGTGGTAGACAAATGCCCCTGGTGAGACATTCAAATTGTACTTGGCGACTTCAATGCAGTATCCGGATAATTCAGCTGGCTACGAGATGTCTGTCGGTCCCCATGGCTCGGAAGCTGATCTCGGAAACAGAAATAGCCTCTTTTGCTGGGATTTTGCTAGGTCACAGTGAATGGGGATTCCTGGCTCCTGGTATCAGTGCTCCAATCTGCATCGGTACACTTGGTACAACTATACGGGTATTGTGGCCAAGGACATCGACCACATCCTTGTTAGCACTCACTGGAGGATCCTTCAGAACTATGTGGTTTATAGGAGTGCTGAGTTCTGTGTCACTAACTATAGATTGGTTGTAGTGACCCTGCAAGTTCACTTCAAACCCCCCCGTCTCCTGTGGCCACTCTAGGATGTTTCACTAGGACAGACTAGGGGAAGAGGAGTGCGCGTGTAGGTTCACTGCAGCAATCTCTGATCGGTTAAGTGCTTGAAAATCTGACAGGCCTTGCAGTCCTATGGAGTTCCTTTATGCGGGAAACACAGTGCAGC
>NC_091549.1:14198057-14200557 GCF_042767895.1 Penaeus vannamei
TTGTGTTTCACTTTCAGTTTCACTTTTACTCCAAAGTTTTTTTTACCCATTCGTCTAGCACTACATATATCTTTATATAACCGTCTCCTACACACACACATACACACATACACACACACACACGCGCATACACACACACACACACACACACACACACACACACACACACACACATACACACACACACACACACACACACACACACACACACACACACACACACACACACACACACACACACACATTGCTGTTGTTGTTTGTTGTTGTGGTTGTTGTTGTTGTTGCTGTTGCTTGTTGTTTGTTGTTGTTGTTATTATGTTTGTTGTTGTATGTTGTTGTTGTTGCTTGTTGTTTCTTTTTGTTGTTGCTTGTTGTTGTTATTGTTGTTGTTGTTGTTTGTTGTTGTTGTTATTATGTTTGTTGTTGTATGTTGTTGTTGTTGCTTGTTGTTTCTTTTTGTTGTTGCTTGTTGTTGTTTGTTGTTGTTATTGTTGTTGTTATTGTTGTTTGTTGTTGTTGTTGCTTGTTGTTTCTTTTTGTTGTTTGTTGTTGTTTTGGAGAGGTGTCCGCATGTTTGTATGTGTATATCTGTGTATTTGTGTTTCATTTTCAGCTGCAGTTTTACTCCAAAGCTTTTCTACATATATAGCACAACATATATCTTTATATAAAAGCCTCCTACATATATATATATATATATATATATATATATATATATATATATATATATATATATATATATATATATATATATATATATCAGGCTTGTGCTTCCGTGACCTTACTCAACATGAAAGAGATTTCTTTCTGCGAAAAAGAGAAGATGAAAAAGCTATGATACTGTATTGCAATATCTGCAATTGGATATAAGATATGAATATAAATTTTATAAAGCACGCCTGTAGTCTGATCAAATAGAAACCGAAGCAAACACAGACGCACACACATTATCATTATCATCAACATTATGGTTATTATTATCATAATTATCATTATTGTTATGATCATCATTATTATTATAATTATTATCATTATCATCATTATTGTTATTATCATTATCATCATCATCATTATCATTATCATTATTATCATTATCATCATTATCATTGTTATTATTATTACCATTATTGTTATCATTATCATTATTATTATCATTATTATTATTATTATTATTACTATTGTTATTATCATCATTATCATTATTATCATTATTATCATCATTATTATCAGTATCATCATTGTTATTATTATTACTACTATTATCACCATTATCTTTATCTGAATTATTATCATTATTATTGTTGTTATTGTTACTGTTATTGTTATTATCATTTTTATTATTATTATTACTATCATTATTGATTATCCTTATGATTATAATCATTATTATTGTTGTTATTGTTACTGTTATTGTTATTATCATTTCTATTATTATTATTACTATTATTATTGATTATCCTTATGATCATAATCATCATTATTATTATTACTATTATCAAGGTATCTTTTTCGTCATTATCATTAATAGTATCTCATGTATCATTATCATTAGTATCACGATATTATCATTAATAAACTCTATTAACATGATTACATACGTCATTGCTAACATTATTGTCACTATTTCCATTATTAATAATCTCCTTACTACCTACACCATTACAACGCAAAAAAAGAGGTATTTAAAACACTCTGGCAACATATAATCAGCCGGATAATCCGTCATCAGTGAAGATCTAAGAGTAAGTTGAAATGTGGGTTGTCGCCGTAGAGTTTTGTCTACGTGGGATTAGCGTGTTTACCTGGAACAGCCATAGCCACAGAGGAGGATTTTTAGATTGAGTTTACGAAAAAGTGTTGTTCTTTGGGATTTTATTAGGAAATAGAGTTCGGAACAAAAGTAACAAAAGCCATCAATAACGAAAGTAAAAGTTTAAGGAAAAATAGTGAAAACAATAATGATCGATAGATAGAAATTGAAATGGAAGAATAAAAAACATTCATGCAACTCGAGAGACATGAGGGGAGGGGAATTATATTGACAGAATAGGGAAGAGGAAAGGAAGGAAGGAAGAAGGAAGGAGAAAAGAGGAGGGAGGAAGAAGGAGAAAGAGGAAGAGGGAAGAAGTAAGAATAGGGAAACGTAAGTAAGAGGAAGAAGGAAGGAGGGTAGAGAGAGGAAAAGACGGAGGAGGAAGAAAGGAGATGTAAGGAAGAGGAAATAGAAGGAAGGAAAAGAAGATACCAGGAAAGAGAAGGGGGAATGAGGAGGAAAGAGATGAAAGGAGGGAAAAGCATAAATAAGGAAGAGTACACTCGATGAAGGACAAGGAAGAAGAAGAAGACGAAGAAAATAAAAAAGGACAGCGGAATAAGACGAGAGAAGCAAAGAAAGGAGACAGAGAAGAAGAAAAGAAAAAAAAGAACAAGAAGCAAGGATAAACAAAAGGAAAGAGAAGCAATCTTTAAAAAAAAAAGAAGCAAGGATACGCAAAAGGAA
>NC_091549.1:14203057-14205557 GCF_042767895.1 Penaeus vannamei
GATCATGATCTGGAACACATTCAAATTTAATGGCATCTGCACTCCTGGTAAAAAGAAAAAAAATAAATAAATAAATAAATAAAAAAAAAAAAAAAAAAAAAGTGAAAATCTGTTCATGATTTTTTGAGTTACCCTGTTAACCAACAAACTAACCAACGCTACCAAAACATAATCTTGGCGAAGTTAAAAAATAAATAAATAAATAATAGAAATGGGAAATGAAAGAGAGGTTTCTGAACACTTTTGAACACTTTTCCAGACGGCTTTAGATCTTCGGTGTTCCGGAGAAATACCCTTTTCACATCCTCAAGGAACAGTCACGTGAATCAACGCAGCGGGAATACTGCATCAAAGCATTTCCTTTTGATTTGGTTTTAGAAGTGACAAAGAAGGTTTCGAGGCGAGAAAGAAAGTGATGTTAATCCCTTTGAACTATATAATCAGTAATTTCAGGCCAGAGAATAAAAATAAATAATATTCGAGCTGTCTGTACCAGGGTTATTACATCAAAGGCATTCTGAGTCAAATGATGAGGCGAGGGGTTATTTTTTTCAATTTTTTCATTTTGTTCCCACGAGGAGAATATGGAAAGGGACTTGCACTCCATTGCAACCTCACAACTTGCATTCTAATTGCAGTTTTGTAATACTCAACAATCGCGTGATGTAAGTAAAGTGAGATATGTTATTCTCTAATAGTCATGATAATGATAAGCCTAATAAATAATTCCATAACATTTATAGTTTAACAATATGTATAAAGCAACGTGTGTGTGTGTGTGTGCGTGTGCGTGTGCGTGTGCGTGTGTGTGTGTGTGTGTATCTGCCTGTCTGTTTGTCTGTGCGTGTGCGTGTGTGTGTGTGTGTGTGTGTGTGCGTCTGCAGGAAGAGAAAAAGAAATGAGAGACAGACAGACTGACCGGCAGACATACATAGAGACAAAGATAGAGAGCGAGAGACTGAAAGAGAAATAGAGAAATAGACTGGAAGAGTGAGAGAGACAGAGAGATTGAAAGAAAAATAGAGAGAGAGAGACCGAAAGAGAAAGAGGAAGAGAGAGAGAGAGGGACCGAAAGAGAGAGAGGGGGGGACCGAAAGAGAGAGAGAGAGAGATTGAAAGAGCGAGAGAGCGAGACTAGGGGAGCACCTGCGTGTGATTTCAATAATGAAGCTCAGTACCAAAAATACACCAACAGAATGCGTATTATTCCTCTCCAGACTTCCCGAGCAAAGCTTTGAGAAGATCTGCAAGGAAAGGGTACCCGAGTGAATCCTAATTGTGAATGAGTGGGATCAATATAATTATGATTATAATTACAACGTATTTTAATTACAGGTTTCATTGTGAATCCTTACCCATTTGGCCTGTTAGCCATGCTTCTTGACTCGCGTTTGAGTACAGTCCAAAACTTCTTCCAATCGAATAATCCACTCTAGTAATCCACTCTCGTAACCCTCTCTAGTAATTCACTCGGGTAATCCCAGTCACGTGGCATCTAGAATCCTAGTCCCCCTTCCCTCCCTCTCTCCCTCCGTTTCGCCCTCCCTCCTTTCCTCTTTCCCTCCCTCCCTCCATTCTTCCGTCTCTCCCACCTATCCTCCTTTCCTCTTTCCCTCTCTCCTTCCCTCCAGTCTTACCTCTTTCCCTCTTTCCTTCCCTCCCCTCTTCCCTCCTTCCCACCTTTCTTCCCTCCTTCCCTCCCTCCCTCCTTCCCTCCTTCCTTTCTTCTCTCCTTCCCTCTTATCGACCCCACCTTTTTCCACCCTTGTACTCTAAGAAGCCAGGAATATGAAGTCCCTAAGGATCAAAGTCCTATACCACAAGCTCGCGAATCCTGCCGTCAGCGATTTTTTAAAAGATGTCAGCTTGTAGTCCATTCCGTCGAGAGGGGAGACAGACCTCTCACGTGCGAGGGAAGTTGAACGTAATTCAGGTTGATGAAATAGAATAGAATAATAAAGAAGAATAATAAAGAAAGTCTGAATTTCATGTCAAGTTCTGAAAGTAAGACTAAATAACGAGTCAAAGAAAACGGAGGTGGATTTAAAACAAAGTTGAAAGAAGACTGTGTTCGAATCGGTGCAAATCGAAGTGGGTGGAACTAAGAAAGAACTTTCTCCCAAGGGGCGTGGATGTGTAACGTTGGTGTGGATATAGACATTCATTTATCCTCGTGAATATATGCATTTGTTCATACACTCATGCACAAATATACATAGTTGTGTGTGTGTGTGTGTGTGTGCATTTTTATTGATCTGTTTGTATGCCTACTGTGTGTATCAGTAGATCACTGTTTCCGTTCAGTTAAATTTCTCTCTCTCTCTCTCTCTCTCTCTCTCTTAATCACTATATATATCTCTCTCTCTCCCTTTTTCTATATAACCACTATCTCTCTCTCTCTTTCTCTCTCTCTCTCTCTCTCTCTCTCTCTCTCTATATATATATATATATATATATATATATATATATATATATATATATATATATATATATATATATA
>NC_091549.1:14255557-14260557 GCF_042767895.1 Penaeus vannamei
ACCTAAGGGAGAAATCAAAGTACATATGCTCTTATTATTGTATGCAGACCTAAATTAATATACACCACATAAGCGCATGGATAGATAAAACAGAAAACATTATTCTAATAACTTTACTGAACATATAATAATCCTAAAATTGGCAATATATGGAATACAACAAATCATTTTTTGATTCTGAAAAATTAATAATTCAAACTTTAATTGAATTTCACAACTAAATATACACTATTATGGCTATATATAATCACAAAGATGACAAAACTTTTTCTGTTGTACTGAAACCTAATACAACAGAGATGCAAAATAGTTATTAATAATCCCCTGCAATGTTCTTCACTTGGAAACTTTTAAATTATCAACCAAAGTTAAGAATGGTTTGACTAACCGCAACGTTAGCATTCCAGATCCCAAATCAATTGTGAACAGAACATGGGCCTGGGAGAGCGTGACGGCAATGAAGTCACTGGAGCCATCTGATCGATGTCCCTCATACAGCATAATGCCATCTGTGGAGGCTGCTCGGAACACTAATTCCAGCTCAAGCCATGACAAGACAGAGCCTCCAAGTGCTGGGAACACTAAGTGGGCAGAGCCATTGAAGGAAGGAACCTAGAGAGAAAAGGAATTCATTCTTAGTTTTGTGAATATTAACAAAAAAGCAAGTAGATCCAACTGGACATATATGTTATCTGTCTCCTGCCTCAGAGTACAAATCTACATTTTTTTAACATTTATGCCCCTACTCCAAAATATCCACATGTTCTTGACAATAGTATCAAATCAAGATAACTGATTCTGCAAATTTAGTTATGTCTATCAATCTAGATTAGATCAACTGAGAGATGAGTGCTTTAGCTTTACTGTCATAAGCTGTAAAAATTACAACCTTAGTGACAAATCCACAAACCAATCCCCAGAAAATATCTGATCAAGTTAGTTAGCATTTCTAGGATTCAGGCAAAAAGTCTGTAGATTATTTTATGGTAGTTATAAGTTATGTATGTTTCTGTTTCACTTTAATTAACTGTAAATGATATTGCTGCATTTAATCCAAACTATGAATGACTAACCTCAAGATTTAGTTGCTTTTCACAGAAATCCCCAGCATAGCCAAGTGGGCACAGGCATATAGGAGCAGCTGGAGGAGGAGGAAAGAAAGCAGGTGGAGGAGTGGCGGCTGAATTGGAGTTGTTCCTGGTATCCTGAACTGATGCCACACATTTTCCTCCATGCTGGCATTCTACTTCACTGCAAGCATCACCTATGCATTCACCTACAAAGAGATGTGTTCATATTAGAAGAAAATTGAAGAGTTTAATCTGAGAGAGCATTTCTTTTTCTTCTTCTTTTTTAAACCAAGGAATCTCATTCATAACAATTAAGCATAATGCAAGTGTAAAATTTAATTGTACTATCTATACATAAACAACACTACAGTGAATTAATATAAGAGAACAATTCATAACAAACTGTCTGACAATTCCTTTCAACCATACTAAACATACTTATATCAAAGCCATCAAGAGCAGCATAATCTGATGAGGGATTGGGTTCCCTGAGCACATCGTTCTTGTGGAAACGGTAAACATGGTCATTGATTTGCAGTCGTCTGACACATCCCTGTAGGCCAGTTGTCACACCAAGACGCACTGCAAGGGATGTCAGGTTGTTGGAGCCCCCAACATAAAGGGGTTCACGGAAAGTGATCCTTGAGAAGAGTCCCTGGCAGGAGGAAGGATTTTATAAGTAACAACATCTCATCTGTAAACATGTATACTCATGTATATACATTCGTGAATATTTTCCAATATCCAGTAACACCTGCTTGTAAACAAACTATGGCCTACTTTCATGAATGTAACAAGCTGGTTTGTCAATTGTAAAATAAACCATTTCATGTTTCTATAGATATTTTTGTTCTTTACTGTAGCTACTAAAAAATCAGAAAATTATTTGCAGAATAATAACAGTATTAATCTGGTTTTAACAATAACAACAAAATTATACATACAGATTTGCATATATGAAAGTATATAATATATATCTTTGTTCAAATTACATTCCTATACCTCAAACATGCACCAAGTTTACATCTAAAGTACAGAACATTCAAACCACATACCATAACCATATGTAAATTCAAATTAATTCACAGTGAAGGCAACATAAGCTAAATATTATTACTCTAAAGGGGAATATCATTGAAAGTGAGTTAGTATCTAATACATCTTCAAAAAAAGGAGTAGTACTCTAAATAAACAAAAATAATAATCTAAAAATTACACCTTTAGAGTAATAGTTTTCATACGAATATGTGACCATAAAACTTCTCTCTACAAGCACTTACCTCAGACCGGCCTTGAATGTGGTGGCCATCGTTGAGCTGCAGCCAAACGTCCCAACGGTGCCGATACACAGTCAGCCGGTTCCACTCGCCCATGTGCACTCCCTCAGGGGAGCGCACAGACCCTGCACCTGAACCACAGTCCCATCTGCAATTGGATGTTTCACTAAGAAAACCTCATGTTATATTATTAAGAACTATAAATAGATCATTTTATGTTATCAATCAATCAGTACCTATAAAGAAGGTTTAATAGATATTTATACATTCAAAAGTTTTTAATAATCCTTGTGACCTTCCAAAATCATTATAGTCTCACATAAAAAGTCTATCAAAATGTCTATTGACTTTACTAGCAACGATACACAATGAATCAACTTGTAGACAAAGTGCTAAATCTTACTTCACAGGGTCAACACAAAAAAAAAATCATTACTTGACATAAGTAACCTGGACATTACAACAATTATTCTCTTTCTCATTCTCTCTCATTTTCCCTTTCACACTCTCCCTCATCCCTCCTTCCCTGGAAATTATTTTCCTTCCTCCCTCCTTCCTCTTCCTCTCTTCTTCTTCTTCTTCTTCTTCTTCTTCTTCTTCTTCTTCTTCTTCTTCTTCTTCTTCTTCTTCTTCTTCTTCTTCTTCTTCTCTCTCTCTCTCTCTCTCTCTCTCTCTCTCTCTCTCTCTCTCTCTCTCTCTCTCTCTCTCTCTCTCTCTCTCTCTCTCTCTCTCTCTCTCTCTCTCTCTCTCTCTGTTTCTTTTTCTTTCCCTTTCTCTCTCTGTTCTTCCATTTTCCCTCCCTCATTCTTTTTTCTCCCTCTCTCCCTCCCATACTCCTTCTCTTCCTTTTCTTTTTACTCCCACTCTTACTCATTTCTCTCCCTTTCCCTCTCCCTCTCCTTCTCCTTCTCCTTCTCCCTCTCTTTTTCCCACAACCACAACCACAACCACTCCCACTCCCTCTCCCTCTCCTCTTCTTCCCTCTTGGTACCTTACCTGAACTCAACATAGCCGTTGAGGAGCACTGCAGCCATGAAGTCCCCACTGAGGTCGTCATTCTCTCCTGACACCAACAGGACTCCATCAGGACTCTCAGGCTTGAACTCCAGTGTGAGTTGGACATCCCTGTAAGCTTCCCGAAGAGGGGCAAAGGCTACCCACGAAGAGCCATGGAATCGAGCCGTTTCTATCTGAGGACCTGGGGACAAATTTAATTATTAGACTCTTTGGGAAAATGGAGTCTGTTAGAGTAATTTGGAATAAAAAAAAATACTGATAAATGCTGTGATCATAAATTAGTTTGAGAATCTCTTGCCTCCTGAACTCAAATCCTTGTATCATGCATTCTTATTCTGATCAAAGGTTCTCTGCAAGCTTATTTTTTCCATCGATATGAATTCCCTCTTTCCAAAGGTTTCATTAAATAAAGCCATGCAGCATTTTTCATACTCGTCTATTCATTAGCTCCAGGTGAGTTTTATTTTCTCCCTTCAAAGCTAATCAGCAAATCAACAGAAATTACATTGTCATGAATGAAAAAAAAAAAGATTATTGAAACAAGATTAATGAATGTATGAATAAATTTCTTTGCAGATAAATCAAAATCCTAAGATCAACAAGTACCAAATTATGGTAAACAACAAGTAGCAAATTATGGTAAAGAACATATAACATACAATTTAGAAATGCAAGTGTTTCTTTGATTTCACATTCAGCCAGTTAACAGAGCTCAATGGGAAAGGACTTTTAAATACACTGTTTTATGTTTTAAGTGTATTTGGTTTTACAGTTAACAAAGTTGCATTATAGTATCTTTGACAATTGTGACATAAGAGCATTAGTTAGTTACCTTTGGAAAACTTCCTTGCTACAAAATAAGGCTCATTTTCCTATTCATGAATTCAATCATCTATTCAATTGAACCCAATTCTATTTGCGTAAGTTATATACAGACTGATTTTTGTACACTGTACTATGATAAGTCATTGGCTGCATAGAATGGATCAGTAGAATAATGCTGTGTTTCTGGGTTACAAGCATTAACCCATCAATATTTATTTTGACCATCTTGTTTTAGATTTTCTTATAATACATTATAACTGTACTTCTCAAATAACCGTTGGACAAACTGATTTTTTTTTTTTTTTTTTTTTTTTTTTTTAGGACACTTCGTATGTTTCATTCTTCAAGATTATCTAATCTTGATATACCTGCAGTGTCATGTGATACTGGAAGCACCTGCAGAGACAGGGCCTGATCAAATTTGTCCTGCCACTAAACTAAATATATCAATAAATAAACATCTACTCATTAACCCCTCTGGTGAATGGTACCATGAAAAGCAATAGGTACTACATACATTTCTCACACATAAGTACTCATATAAGAGCAGAATGTACATGCCTGGATGACAATAGCGGCCTGCATGTCCTAGGGGGCACATGCACCTTGAGATGCCAGCCTGAGTATCCACATGGCAATGCCCTTTTCCACAATCCATTTCACACTGAAAATAAAACAAAATTTTAGGGATAGCTTATTAAGACTGTTAAAAAAAATCTTTAATTGATAAATGCAGTCACTCACTAAAAGCATGTACCAAACAATTGTTTTACTATCTAGTTCATAACTGGTTTAGCTGGCTGCTGATTGC
>NC_091549.1:14270557-14273057 GCF_042767895.1 Penaeus vannamei
ATTTTCGCTATTGTTATTATAATTTTTCATACTTTATTGTCATTATTATTATTATCATTATCATCATTCAATCCTGCATAATCAGCTACAAATTAACCACTCTGAAGATCACACTCGGATTTCACTCAAAACGCGCATAAACATCATCCGAGCTCGCCGCAACACGACCCCCTCGCTGGTACCCCCCCCCCCCCTCACACTTACAAACATAGACTCGCCGCTGGCAATTCGAGTCCCGTTCTGTCACCAGGGACGATCTCACGCTATAAATCGACCATATCAAAGGCTTCCGTTAACTGCAGGTATTGGCTCGCTTACCTGTGCTTCGCGAACCCGACTGGCGGTTCGTCCCTACCCGAGGCTTCGAGGACAGTTCACAAGGGATAAGACGGTCTGCCAACCGCAGGCGCCGCTTTACTTGTCTCGCATCTCGAGCGTTTGTGAGATTTACCGATACTTAGAGCATAGATATGTATGTATGTATGTATTTATGTATGTATGTGTGAATGTATGTGTATGTGTATATATACATTATAATATATATATATATATATATATATATATATATATATATATATATATATATATATATATATATATTTATACATATATATGTATGTATATATCTATATACATATATATATATATATATATATATATATATATGTATATATATTCATAAAATACAAACACATGTATATATCTATAGACATCTCTCTCTCTCTCTCTCTCTCTCTCTCTCTCTCTCTCTCTCTCTCTCTCTCTCTCTCTCTCTCTCTCTCTCTCTCTCTCTCTCTCTCTCTCTCTCTCACACACACACACACACACACACACACACACACACACACACACACACACACACACACACACACACACACACACACACACACACAATGTAATGTAACCAATCCACTACAAAGTGTTATGAATCACATCAAATAAACTGCAGCCAAAGGTAATTGACGCCTTTAATAGTTTCGCAATTCCTTTCATACGTGTCAGACATGGCGCTTAAAAAAGAAAAAAAAATCTGTTGCCAAGCCCAGTTCCTGCTTGTGACGTGTCGGAAGATCACATTTCTGTTCATTTCTGCGATGTTCTGGCTTAACCCTCGCCGCGTGTTCATCTACGAGTCTGTGTTGGTTGGCTGTTGGTCTGAAGGCTCGTTTTTATCCGAACTTCCTTTTCGACTGAGAATCGGTAGAATAAAAGTCAGCTGATTGATCGTTTGAAAAGTATTGTTGCGGAATGCATTCGATCTTATACTGGAAAACGGCTGTTGTGAATAATTGTGCATGATTGTATGATTGTATTTTTTTTCATATTCATTCATAATACCTGTTGATGTAGAATAAAAATATATCACGGTAACATGTGTAAACAGACGAAATGAAACCGAAAGAAATGAACTTTATAATTTAAAAAAATCATTATTCCTTTGCTTCGTCTGATAAAAAGGAAAAGAAATATTGATTGACATGTCATTCATTCACCTCATCATTAGCGGTAACGAATAATACAACGTAAAATATTTAATATAATGCACTTTCAGAATCACGGGATTCTAGTGCACTATCACCAGTTACGCATTTCGCCTTATAACGCATTACGTATCAATTATCTGCAATTATCAATTCTCATTCACATCTTTCTCCATACGATCGTCAAGAGAGTCTTATCTTTACCAACATATTTCTCGCCAAGTGAAGATAAACAAAGAATTGCCAAGTTGGACGCATTACAAAGCTCTGGTTATCATGGCAACTTCACCGCAGCGAGAGAAGACGCCAAACAACTTCTTTTCTTCGGCCAAACAACTTCCTTGTCTCTCTCTTTCCCTCGCTTTCTCTCTTTTATTTGTCACCTCTATCAGCATCTCTCTCCCCTAATTTATTCTCTTTTTTTCAAATATTCTTTCTCTTCTGTATATTTTCTTTTTTTCTTTCTCTCTCTCTTTATTTTTTTCCAAATTTTCCCTTTACTCTGAATTTCTCCATACGCCCCTATTTTTTCTCTCCCTGTTTATTTCCTTTCTCTCTCTTTTTCTCTTCTACATATTTCTTTACTCCCAGCTAGTCCATCCCTCTCCTATTTTCTCTCTATTCTCTATTTTTCCTCACTTCCCATCCTTTCTCTCTTCCCATTCTTCGTTGTCTTTTGACCCTAAACTTTTTACCTATTTTTTCACTATCTTTTTCCCTTCCGATGTCTCAAAACTTCCCTTAAAGTAAAGTAAAGTTTCCTCGATGAGTTTCCTCGATGACGTCATTACGGAAACGGTTAATTCGTATTATAAAAATTGCATGTGATAAAAAACTTCAGAATTAACGACTTCATAATTCTTAACATCATCCTCTAACTTCATACACATACCTTCGTCTTTCCTTTTTAAAAAAATGGACAAATTATGTATACTATATCATACGTAACTATGATGGATATACATTTTCATTTCGTTTTGATAATGTTATTTTTCGGTTCAAACAGCATATGAGACTGC
>NC_091549.1:14278057-14283057 GCF_042767895.1 Penaeus vannamei
ATTTCCTTGCGTTTCCTCTCCTTTTTTTCTCTCTTCCTCTTTTTTTTTTCTTGCTCTCTTTCTTTCTCTCTCTCTTATATTTTTCTTTTTGTTTCTCGTGTCTCTATTCCTTTCTTTCACACACACACACGCACACATACACACACACGCACACACAAACACACACGCACGCACAAACACAAACACAAACACAAACACACACACACACACACACACACACACACACACACACACACACACACACACACACACACACACACACACACACACACACACACACACACGAACATTTTTTCCTACCTCCCATATTTCATTTTCAAATTTTCCTCTCACACCTTCCACCCTTTAGTCCTTAACATTTCATTTCCTCTTTTATCTCTTTCTCACTAAACTTGTTTACTCAGTTCCGCGTTTCCCTATTTCTTTTTCCTTGTCATCATAGAAGTATATTTTTGCATATTCCCCTTATCCTCATACTTCCCTGTTTCATATACACATATATATTTTTTTCTTCTTTTTTGTGTGTGCATATGCCTTATCTCTTATATATCATTCTCATTATTCTATATTCATCTCATCCTGACATATTTACCTTATCTCTATATATTATATACTTACCTTCATACATTCCTTCAATTTTTATTAGGTTTCTACTTATCCTCCTGTATTCTCCTCATCTTAGCACATATTTTCCTTATCCTCATACATTCCTCATACCCTCATACATTTATCATATCTTTGAATATCCTCCATATCCTTGTCACTACACATTCTTCTCACTCTCCCACATTCCACTATACATTTTCTCCTCACTCACACTCACCCTCCTTTCCTTATAAACAAACTCTCCTCATCTACTAAACCTTCTCCCATCACTCCTCATGCGCTCCACCCCTCGCCTTCACCCTTCACTCTTCATCCACTAAGCCTTCTCTTCTCATCCATTAAGCCTTCTCCCCTCATCCCTCACGCACCCACTCCCGCCCTCACCCTTCTCTCCTCATCCACTAAGCCTTCTCTTCTCATCCACTAAGCCTTTTCTCCTCATCCCTCACGCACTCCACCCCTCTCCCTCACCCTACTCTCCTCATCCATTAAGCCTTCTCCCCTCACTCCTCACGCACTCCACCCCTCGCCCTCACCCTACTCTCCTCATCCACTAAGCCTTCTCTCATCATCCATTAAGCCTTCTCCCCTCACTCCTCACGCACTCCACCCCTATCCCTCACCCTTCCCTCCTCATCCACTCAGCCTTTTCCCCTCACTTCTCACCCTTCTCCCCTCATCCCTCACGCACTCCACCCCTCGCCCTCACCCTAAGCAACCCAGCATTCACTCTTCTTATGACTCACTGGTGCAGCTGTAGCCATCAGGTTCGAGTGTGTAGCCCTGTTGACAGTCACACTCAAAGGTTCCGTCGTGAAGGTTGAAGCACAGCTGTTCGCAGAGTTCGCTGTTGTCGCATAGCCCTGTTGGGGAGAGAGAGAGGGAGAGAGTGAGAGAAGGGCGATTGGCGATGTTAGGGTGAGATAGAGCGAGGGAGGGAGGAAGGGAGAGTGTGGGAGGGAGGAAGGGAGGGAGGGAGACACGGGGAGGGGAGGAGAGGAAGGGTATGAGGGAGTGGGAGGGAGGGAAGGAATAGAGGAGAATAAAGGAAGGGTAGGAGGGAGGGAGGGAGAAGGAGAGGAAGCGGGTGGGTAGATGGGTGGAGGAATGAAAAGGAGGGTATGGTAGGAGGGAGGGAGATAGGAAGGGTAGGGGGAGGAAGGGGAGAGAGAAAAAGAAGGGTATGGTAAGAGAGAGGGAGAGAGTGGGGGGAAGGATAGGGAGAGGGAGGGGAGGGGTGAGGGGAGGGAAGGAGAGAGGTAAGACGTAGAAGAAAGAAAGTGCGGGTAAAAGTGAGAGCGAGAGTTGGAAGAAGTTTAGTACAGAAAAGAAGAGAGAAAGGAAAAAAAGTTTGAGTGAAAGTTGAAGAGAGAGAGAGAGAGAGAGAGAGAGAGAGAGAGAGAGAGAGAGAGAGAGAGAGAGAGAGAGAGAGAGAGAGAGAGAGAGAGAGAGAGAGAAAGAGAGAAATCATAATGCAAAGTATGGGTAAGGTAAGTGACAAGACATAAAAAATCCAAGAAGCATTGCAAGGTAGTAGACAAAACGACCTTTCTGAAGTTGCCCTTTTAACGTTCAGAATTCAAATGATTTTGAACCTTAATAGAGGGTCTGCAAAGTGTGTAACGACTGACTGACTGTCAAAAAGACACATATTGGATCCTCCACTTCACTCGTTAATGCTAACCTTTGATGTTTGAGCGTGGAGTCAATAGTAATGTCGTTATCATTATCATCATTATGCTTGGTATTGTAATCATATCTACGTGTATTATGACTGTGATTTTAAAAAATATATCACTGTCATTTTGATTTTCAACCTTATTATCATCACCATCACCATCATCAAAATCATCATCACCATAATCATCTTCTTCAGCTTTTGAGAAGTCCGTTGCAGGACATAGGACTTCCCTAATCTGGGCCCTCTCTGCCGCTCTTCTGGCAATCGTGGCCTTATCTTAACTGCCAGTGACTGACGTACAACTTGCATCATAGCGAGAAAAAATGCCCTACCCCCCCCCCCCCACGCAGGCCCATTGCTTGTTGGAAGGGGTGGATGTGGTCTTCGCTTGGCAACCCTGCTTCTGCCAACATCGCCGGACGTGGCTGGCAGAGCTCGGGTCATCCTCGACCCTTTCCAGCGGGGTGTCATCTTCACCTTTTCTAATTCGTCAAAATCATCATCGCTCTTTCTATTATCATTATTTCCGCACAATATTTTTTTTATTATTACTCCTACCACTGACCATCACCGTTGATATTCCCTTACTGGGTTGTCATTAAAACCTCTAAATGTTTAATCGGCACAGCTGCAATAAAAAGGAAAAACAAAAAATAATAACTTCATTAGCATTGAAGTCATATTCGAAATCAGAACCTACATACAATAAACAATATAAAATGTAATCACAAATTAAAAAAAGAATCTGTCACACTAAAGCTGTTAATCTTATTCCTCTGAGTTGTAAGTTAAATGCGGGTTCCCTTCACCGCAGAGTTTCGCAATCAATATCGCTCTCGCCGTTCAAACCGTATCATTCACATATCACTATTTCATTGCAACTAAAACCATTATTATCATTATTATTATACTTTCCCATTACCATTATTATCCTTTGTACTTTTCTTGGTATCATTCTTTCAATTCTGTATTCTTAATAACCATTATTACTACTAATCCTGCAATTATTTTACCATTATCAATCTGCTATACTATTGCCAATATTATAATCTTTTTTGGTTAGATTATCATTCTCTCTCCCTCCCTCTCCTTCTCTCTCTCTCTCTCTCTCTCTCTCTCTCTCTCTCTCTCTCTCTCTCTCTCTCTCTCACTCACTCACTCACTCACTCACTCACTCACTCACTCACTCACTCACTCACTCACTCACTCACTCACTCACTCACACACACTCACTCACTCACTCACTCACTCACTCACTCACTCACTCACTCACTCACTCACTCACTCACTCACTCACACACTCACTCACTCACTCACTCTATATATATATAGCATCACTGGCAACATCCTACCATTCACCAGCGCTGATATCAATACAATATCGTTATCTTCGTTATATGTATCAATGTTCGCACCACGATTAATGCTACCACAACCGTTGCTATCTTCGCCTGATCAGTAATTCATAATTGCCTCAGGGAATAATTTAATCACCTTTTGTCAGCGTGATTTTTTTTTCTTTCTTTTTATCTTTTTTTTTTTTTTGATAATCTAAATCACTGATATGACCTTTTAATTGGACCCGCTGATCAAATCATCGTTTGCGGTAAAAGATAGATACGTTCATTTTCTAGTTCTACATTTCATTGTCATTTTCTCTTCTCTTTGTGCATATTTTTCTACATTTCTTATCATCGTAGTCATTTAATTTATCTTTACTTCATACGTTTTAAAGTCATTTCGTGACCGAATTTCCAAAGACACAGAAACCCGACCCCCTACCAACCCCTACCAAAGAACTCTTACCAACCCCAAATAACCCCTAAGAACCCTTTCCAAACCCTAAGAACCCTTACCAACCCCAAAGAACACTTACCACCCCAAAGAACCCTTACCAACCCCTAAGAACCCCCTACCAACCCTTTCCCGCCCCCTCGCTACCCCGCCGACACCCCTTCCTCCAAAGAGCAGACGCGGCGTGCACTCCCACCCCCCCCCCCCCCCCCACCCCCCCGGCCGCAGCGTCAGGAGGCGTCAGACACCCCCCCCCCCCGCCTGTGAGCCCCGACCCACGCTACGGGCGGCTCAGTCACTATCCATCATCCCGACTGTTCTTTCGGGGCAGACTCACCCGTGCAGACAGGTTATATTTATCTATAATGTGAGCGTTCGCGGTTTCGTTCGATAATCCGTGGCTGTGGCTGGGCGCTGGCTTGGTCTCCGGTGGGTTGGCTTTCGTTTTCTTTGTTCTCGAAGGTTGGTTTCTTGTTTTTGTTTTTTTGTCTTCGTCTTCTTCGGTTTCCTCTTTGTTTTTTGTTTTGTGGTTTGTTTGTTTTTTTGTCCTCTCCTTTCTCCGTCTCTTCGTTTTGTCTCTCTTTCTTTCCCTCTCTCCTTCTCAACTTTCTTCTCTCTCTCTCTTTCCTCTCTCCGTCTCTTCTTTTTTTTTTCTCTCTCTCATCCCCTCTCCGTCTCTTCTTTTATCTTCTCCTTCCTCTTTCTCTATCTTGCACCTCTTCTTTTCCGAATTCCCTCTCTTTTCCTCTTTCTCCCTTTTCCTTTTTTCGACTGTATCCGTTCTTCTTTTCTCTGTGTGTGCCGTTCCTCCTCTTTCCCGCTCTCCTCTTTATTCTCTCTCCCTCGTTTTCTTCCCTTCCTTCTTTTCTTCTCTCTCAACCTCTCAACCTCAGTTCCTTTCCCTCTTTTCACCTCTCAT
>NC_091549.1:14315557-14323057 GCF_042767895.1 Penaeus vannamei
CCCGCGGCAAAAGAGGCGGGGGGGAGGGGGGGGGAATCAGCGCATTTTACAGAATTTATCGTCTATTCTGCTATTCCCCCCCCCCGCGGCAAAAGAGGCGGGGGGGGGGAGGGCGGGAATCACCGTCTATTCTGCTATCCCCCCCCCGCGGCAAAAGAGGCGGGGGGGGGGGGGAGGGCGGGAATCACCGTCTATTCTTTTATCCCCCCCCCGCGGCAAAAGAGGCGGGGGGGGGGGGAGGGCGGGAATCACCGTCTATTTCGTTATCCCCCCCGCGGCAAAAGAGGCGGGGGGGGAGGGCGGGAATCACCGTTTATTCTCTTATCCCCCCCCCCCCCCCCGCGGCAAAAGAGGCGGGGGGGGGGAGGGCGGGAATCACCGTCTATTCTGCTATTCCCCCCCCCCCCGCGGCAAAAGAGGCGGGGGGGGGGAGGGCGGGAATCACCGTCTATTCTGCTATTCCCCCCCCCCCGCGGCAAAAGAGGCGGGGGGGGGGAGGGCGGGAATCACCGTCTATTCTGCTATTCCCCCCCCCCCCGCGGCAAAAGAGGCGGGGGGGGGGGAGGGGGAGAATCATTTCAAATAGTCGTGTACTGGAATTTGCTGTGTGTGTTCATGCAAAGTCTATAATTAGTGGCTCTCAACGTTCGGAAAGAGTCCGCTGAATGAGCTCGTTTGCATAAAAAAAAAAAAAAATGTTTCAAAAATGTATTCTTTTCTCTTTTTTCTCTCTCTCTCTCTGTCTCTTGTCTTTCTCTTTCTCTTTCTCTCCTTCTCCTTCTTCTCCCTCTCCCTCCCCCTCTCTCTTTCCGTCCTTCTCCTTCTCCCTCTCCCTTTCCTTCACCTTCTCCTTCTCCCTCTCCCTCTCCTTCTCCTTCCCTTCTTCTCCTTCTCCTTTCCTTCTTCTCCTTCTCCTTTTACTTCACCTTCTCCTTCTCCTTCTCCTTCTCCCTCTCCTCCTTCTCCTTTTCCATCTCCATCTCCTTCTCCTTCTCCCTCTCTTTCTCTTTTGCTCGTTTCTTTATTCAGAATGTTTGACCTTTTATGCTGAGAAGGATGTCAAATGAATCTCGACAATGTTATATCAAAATGCATATAGCCAAGAATAAAATGAAAAAAAAATACATATATATATTGGATAGTTGTCATGCGAAAACAAAAAAGTTTTTGCGAATTGTTTCTCTTAAAAAATACTAAATATGATGTATTCAGAATATTTAATATTTTATGATAAACGAATGGTAAATGTACTTTGACAATAAAATCTTATAATTAATGTAGCCTCGAAAGAAAATATAAATATAAATATCTATGTACACTATGTTTCTTTTTCTTTCTATCTTTTGCGAACTACATCGAGCAGTATATTAGTCCAAGAAAATACTCTGTCATATTTCAACATAATGACACATAACGAATTCCTTATCAACCTGACCAGCCCTACAATACGATATCCGACTCAGGATGACACCCACAAAGCGTCATAATTAATCCGAGCCGCAAAGGGGGAAGACGGCTTTCCGATTTGCCTGAGGGGTTTCCGCCGGCTTTCCGCTAACACGTGTGCATGACATACAACACACCCATTCCCAGCCATGCAAACGGCAGCTGGGAATTAGATGCGCTTCCAGGATTAGTATCTCGGCCGGGGGATGGCGTGCGTGTTCTGCGGCTTCCGTGGTAGCGCCGTCGTTAGTGAAATGGGGGTTTCGGCCCGTAGACTTCAATTACGAATACCGTCTTGGCGTTGAGCAGCGAGTTGGATCTATATTTTTTTCGGCCCGGGGGTTTTGTTAGCATTAAAAGTTGTGAATACCTAGTGGATACTACGTAAGCAATTATAAAAGAACAACTGCATCCATTCACTAGTTGTCAAACTAAAAATCATAAAAAAACATTGACGACAGAGAGCAAAATAAAATAAAATAATGACAAGGATCATAGAACAATATTCTGCGAAAGAATAAAACCTCAATGGAATTTTATTGAAATCACTGCATTTTTTTCTGTGCCTATGTAGCTGTCAGTAAGGTACATGTTACATTATTTTGCATCCCGACCAAACATGCTGTTTACTTCATTTTTTTCTTTTCTTTACATCCTGTCGACAGGTAATACAACGTGAGAGTCTTTTCCCACATCGTTACTGTGCCCAGCGTAATCTAAAATCCTTTTTTTTCTTAATGCCTCAAAAAAAATCATCTACTCCCAAAACTAAGCAAGCAAAGTGTTTCCTCCTCCTTCCTATGATACCAAGATGACGCGGTTGATAAAAGCCTTCTCCCCGCGTTGGTTTTGGCGCCGGAGGTCCTGCCAGCGGCCTCACTTCCAGGCGGCGACGACCTTCCATTCTCCCCTTAAAATATTCAGACTCGTAGGTCGTCCGTCGCGAGTGACCTTTTTTGGAACGACCGGTATTTTTTTGAAGGCGAAGGTCACGTCATTTCTCGTTTAAAAGGAGAGGAAAACATGGGATATAGATTGAATTGTGGCCTCGCTTGCAACTCTAGGAAGCAAGAGTATAGACCACAATAAGACGAACATGACTTCGCACTTTCTGATCTACGGAGACCGGGGAACGTCACTCGCTGCCTTGGCGTGTCGCTCGGGGCCGCGGCGGCAGCGGTCATCGTCACTTCTCTGGTAAAAATGACTATTGTGATTTTGATCGATGAAAACAGTGACGATCATGATTTTGACTGTTGAAAATAATAATGATTTTAATTTTGACTGATGATAATATTTATTATAATTTTGACTGATGATAACAATGATGATTATAATCCTGTCTGATGATAATAATGATGATTATAATTTCGATTACTGATAACAATGAGGTTTAAAATTTTGATTGATGATAATGATTATTACAATTCTGACATGATAATAATGATGACAAATTTTGACTGACGATAATAATGATGATCATAATTTAGATTGATGATGACAATGACGATAATAATTTTGATCGATCATAACAATACCGATTATAATTCGAATAAAAAAACAATAAAGATCAAACCAACGCATCCAGATGATTCTCGTTTCCCGACAATAACAACAACAAATAAACACCCAAGAAAAATACACAGACCACAGAGCAAAGTCATACAGCCCGGGCCGAGTCCTCCCCACGTTCTGGCTAGACATGCCTTGACGTGTTGCCAACATGTCGAGAGCAGGCACGAGCATCAACTCGAACTGGTTCACCATCATCAGCCTCTCTCGTCTTCGCGGCGAGGGAGAGATCTAGGGGGGAAACTATACCCATGGAGTGATCTAGGGGAAAAAATGTGATTTAGAGGAACAACATGACTACCGACTGATCTAGGGGGAAATTAAGATATACAGGGAGGAAAATTACAACGGACTGACATAGTAGAAAAATATGACTACGGAGTGATCTAGGGGAGAAATGGGACCTAGGGGAAAATACAACTATGGAATGATCAATTGGGAAAAGTGTGATTTAGAGGGAAAGGAAGACTGAGTGAACTTAGGGGGAATGTAATTTTGAGGAGAAATAGGACTACAGAATGATTTAGGGGGGAAATATGACTAAAAATGATCTGGGGGGGAACTTATGACAGAGAAAATATTACAGAATGATTTAGGGGAAAATCATAACGAAGAAATAATATAAGGGGAAAATATAGCAACACGAGTGTATATAACCACGTATATACCTATCATACTCAGGAAAGACAAACCAACACGATAAAAAAGAGAAAAAAAAAAGAAAATAATAAAAGAAAAAAAGTTCACATACTCGTTACAAAACAAAAGATATCAAAATAAATAAAATAAAACTGAAAATAACAGAACAAAATAGACGTATATTTCCCGCCGGTCCTCAACACACACGCTTTCCTATCACGAACCAAGAGTAAAGGCGTTTTTTTTTATTTTCTTTTTCTTTTCTTTTTTTTTTTCTTCACCGAGACGCCGCTAAATCTATCAGGCTCGAACGATGCTCAGAATTAAGCCCTTTTCGACGCGAGACAAACACTCCTGATGAGAGAAGACGCCGGGGGGGGGGGGGAAGAGAGATTCGTGTTTTATTTTAATTCTTTCTTATTTCTTTATTTCTTGCTTGGGATTCGGGAGTGGTGGGTGTTCTAATTGCATTTTTTATGTTCTTTTCACTTAAATTTTATTTTTAATAAGTGAAATTGGTGAAATGTATATGGGTATTTATCTATGTAGAAAGATAAGGTTATGTGGATAAGTGTGTGCGAGTGTGTGCGCGCGTGAATGGGCGTGGGTGTGGGTGTGGGTGTGGGTGTGGGTGTGGGCGTGGGCGTGGGCGTGGGCGTGTGTGTGTGTGCGCGCGTGGGCATGTGCGTTTGTGTGCTTGTGTGCGTGTGTGCTTGTGCGAGGGTGTGCATGTGCGTGTATGCCTGTGTGTGTGCGTGTACGTGCGTATGTGTATTACTCTTTGTCTTTGCGTGCGTGCTTGCGCGTGTTATTCTTTGTCTTTGTCTTTGTGTGCGTGCGCGTGTGGGTGTGTGCGGGCGTGTAACCGCGAACGTCAGCGTGTGCGTATATGCATCTGCGTGTGGGTGTGATTGAGCTCGTGTTGAAAAAAGTAAGCACATGTATTTATGCAAATGACATAATGAGAAGAGAGGGAGAATACGAAAAAAAAATCTCCAGAACAAATAGTTTTCTTTGACGACGGCGACGTGACGAACATCGCCATCTTCCCGCGATGTCCCAACAGCAGAAAATTTTTGCATAAAATATACACACAGACACACTTTCCTCACTTGGACAAAACAACCAACGTAGATTAATAAGACTACCTTTGTTACGAATAAACTATCAATAATATCATATGAAAAGTATACATGCATATATTGCCTCTGTTGTAAAAAAAAATCAACAAAATAAATCAATAAAATGAAAATAAAAAAAATTGAATGAAACACTGTTGTAAAAAAAAATCAACAAAAAAATAATTATGAACCGTACTCATGTTGACAAGTTTGGAAAGGTATGAATGAGAACGAATATCTTCACAATACAAGAGATGTATTTAACCTGTTTCGATTATATCTTCGTCAGAAATACATGTATTTCTGACGAAGATATAATCGAAACCGGTTAAATATATCTCTTGTATTGTGAAGATATTCGTTCTCATTCATACCTTTCCACAAAAAATAATTATATTGAATGAAACTCTGTTGTACAAGAAAAAATAAATAAATAAAACAAAACAAATCAACAAAATAAAAATAAACAAACAGAATGAAATAAAACAAATCCCGTTCAGCCGAGACAGGTCGAACGGCAGGACACGCCAGGAGCGGACAAGGCCCCAACGACGCGAGGAAAGTGAGGCTAACAACACGGAACGGCGGAGCGAAGGAAAACTCTTGGGGAGGAGCTGAGGAAATGGGTAAAAGGGAAATGGGGAAATGGGAGATCGGAGGGAAGGAGGGAAGGATATATATATATATATATATATATATATATATATATATATATATATATATATATATATATATATATATATATATATATATATATATATATATATATATATATATATATATATATATATATATATATATATATATATATATATATATATATATATATATATATCTACCTCTACCCCCCCCCATCCTTCCCTCCGATCTCCTACTTCCCCATTTCCCTTTTAAAGGTAAAGGAGGGTAAATGGAATGAATGAGGAAGAAAGGGAGGGAGGAGAGGAAGAGATAAAAAATTATCTTTTCTACTAGATGGGTAAGGAGGAAGGAGTAAAGAGTAGAGGTGCAAGGTTTTCTGAAGGGCGAGAGTAAGAAGAGCAGGAGGGAGGGCGAGAAGGCTTTTGTGTGGACCTTATACCTTATAAAAGTCCTATCGGCGAAGGAGAGTATCAGGGCAGAGCATCCCCCGGCCCCCTCCCCTTGCCCTCCTCCCTCTGGCCCTTCCCCTTGGCCCCCTCCCCTCGCTTCCCTCCCCTCGGTCCCTCCACTCACCCCTTCCCCTCAGCCCCCTCCCCTCGACCCATTTCCCTTAGTCCCCTTCTCTTGGTCCCTCCCCCTTATCCCTGTGGGCCCTCCCCTCGGCCCCTCCCCCTTCCCTAGTCCCCTCCCTCTCACTCCTTTGGGCTCTCCCCTCGACCCCTCCCTTCATCCCTTCCCCTTACCCCTTCCTTAGCCTCCCCCCCTTTTCCCTCGGCCCCTTCCCCCTCGTCCCTTCTTCCTAGTCCCCTCCCCTCACCCCCTTCCTTAGACCCCCTCTCCCTCACCCTCTTCCTTAGCCCCCTCCCCCCACCCCTTCCTCTCACCCCTTCTTTAGTCCCCTCACCCTCCCCCCTCCCCCTCGCCCCCCTAGGTGAACGAGGAGGAGGAGGAGGGTACGAAGGCGAGAGGCGGATCTGCTTATCACTCGTCATCGACCGGAAGCCTTCAGCCGGCGCCGTGTCTTATCGGGCGTCGAGCGGGCCGAGCCTTTCGCCGTCGATCGCCCGGGCTGGGGGGGGGGGTGGGGGGGGGGGGGGGGGAGGGGGGGGGGGGGCTGTGTAGGGGGAATGTACGGTCGGTATCGGTGCTGGTTGGATACATGGAGATGCACTGCGTGTGTGTGTGTGTGTGTGTGTGTGTGTGTGTGTGTGTGTGTGTGTGTGTGTGTGTGTGTGTGTGTGTGTGTGTGTGTGTGTGTGTGTGTGTGTGTGTGAGTGTGTGTGTGTGTGTGTGATGTGTGTGTGTGTGTGTGTGTGTGTGTGTGTGTGTGTGTGTGTGTGTGTGTGTGTGTGTGTGTGTGTGTGTGTGTGTGTGTGTGTGTATGTGTGTGTGTTTCTGTATTTGAGTGTGTGTGTGTGTGTCTGTCTATGTATTTGTATATGTGCTCTCATATTTCACACACATGCTCACGCCATGCACGCGTACACGCACTTACACTTACACAAACACATTTATCCTCACAAACACTTTTATCCTCACGCACACGCACAGACAGACAGACAGACAAACAAACAGACAGACAGAGATAGAGGGAGAGAGAAGCCGAATCTAGTGTCTTTAACATTACGCCCAAACCTCCAAAGCAAATAGCAAAATAACCAGAGACCACCGTATTACTTCACTTCATTCCGTAAAAGAAATTCACAGCCACTCAACCTCTTGCTCAACCAGTCAGCCACTTGACCAGTTAACACTTCATCCACACAGTCATCCAGCCACACAGCCAGTCAAACACTTAATCACTCAATCATACAGCAACTCAACCACTCAACATCACCGCTACTCAATCACTTAACCACTCAACCACATAGCAATTCAACTACACAACCACTCAACCACAATCACACATCCACTTAACCACACAGCCATTCAGTCAACCGCATCACTCATCCACAAAGTCAGTCAGTCAACCCTTTAACCACTCAACCACAAAGCCATTCAATCAACCATTTAACCACTCAACCACAAAGCTATTCAGTCAACCACAAAGCCATTCAGTCAACCACAAAGCCATTCAGTT
>NC_091549.1:14330557-14333057 GCF_042767895.1 Penaeus vannamei
TATGCTTGTGTGTGTGTGTGTGTGTGTGTGTGTGTGTGTGTGTGTGTGTGTGTGTGTGTGTGTGTGTGTGTGTGTGTGTGTGTGTGAGAGAGAGAGAGAGAGAGAGAGAGAGAGAGAGAGAGAGAGAGAGAGAGAGTGAGTGAGTGAGTGAGTGAGTGAGTGAGTGAGTGAGTGAGTGAGTGAGTGAGTGAGTGTGTGTGTGTGTGTGTGTGTGTGTGTGTGTGTGAGAGTGTGAGTGTGTGTGTGTGTGTGTGTGTGAGTGTGTGAGAGTAAATGAGTGAATGTGTGAACGAACGCGCGTGCGTACGTTCGTGCGGTGCGTATGTGCGCGTGCGTACGTTCGTGCGGTGCGTATGTGCGCGTGCGTACCTGCAATTTACTTATCAACAAGCTTATAACCGCACCATTAACAATTAATATTCGGCCGCCGCTCCCCTCGCTTGATCCAGATGTTGTGCCAGCCGATTTGGGACGCGGCGACGCCCCCGAACCCGTCAGCTTTAAAAGTAATTCAAGTATCCCTTGTCCTCATAATTATATCTGACTGCCTTGCTCTCAGCGCGTCATTCTTGGGACCGCACCAGCCCCTCCTTAGCTCCGGGAGACAGCTAATGACATTCAAAAATGTTCTTACATTTCTTTCCCTTTTTTATATGATCTACAGCATCTACTTTTATTATTATTTTTTTTTTTTACGAACAAACATCCTCTGGTTAATTTTGATATAGCAAGACCTATAACTTTTTCTTTTATCTTAATCTAATCGGTAGTTCACCCCCCCAACAAATCGGTAGTTCCCTCCCCCCACCACCCCCACCCCTTTGACGTGTGTGTTGCTTTGCAATTTTAATCATTCATCAAAAATATTTATAAGATACTCGTTTCCTTTTGAATTAGTTTTGTGAATGCAAACACATCACATTCCAGTCCCCCTTCTTCTTTCATTTATTTTGATCTTGTGTGTCGCTTAATCTATCCTCTCATTCTCCATCACAATCTCCATCTCTCTCCTTCATCCTCTCTCTCTCACCCTTTCTCTCTCTCTCTCACCCTCTCATCCTCTCTCACAATCTCCATCTCTCTCTCCCTCATCCTCTCTCTCTCTCTCACCCTCTCATTCTCTCTCACCCTCTCATCCTCTCTCACAATCTCCATCTCTCTTTCCCTCATCCTCTCTCTCTCTCTCTCACCCTCTCCTTCTCTCTCTCACCCTCTCCCTTTCCCTTTCCCTCTCCCTCTCTCTCTCACCCTCACCCTCTCTCTCTCACTATCTCTCACCCTCACCCTCTCTCTCTCACCTCTCCTCTCTCTCTCACCCTCTCCCTCTCTCTCTTACCCTCTCCCTCTCTCTCTCACCCTCTCCCTCTCTCTCTCTCTCGCTCTCGCTCTCTCGCTCTCGCTCTCTCGCTCTAACCCTCTCGCTCTCTCGCTCTAACCCTCTCGCTCTCTCGCTCTAACCCTCTCGCTCTCTCGCTCTAACCCTCTCGCTCTCTCGCTCTAACCCTCTCGCTCTCTCGCTCTAACCCTCTCGCTCTCTCGCTCTAACCCTCTCGCTCTCTCGCTCTAACCCTCTCGCTCTCTCGCTCTAACCCTCTCGCTCTCTCTAACCTTATCCCTCTCCCTCTCTCTAACTCCCTTACCCTCTCACTCTCACCTCTTTAACCGTCACCCTTTCTCTCATCCTCTGCAACCCTCTCTCTCACTCTCACCCTTTCCCTCTCTCTCACCCTCTGTAACCCTCTCCCTCTCTCTCACCCTCTGTAACCCTCTCCCTCTCTCTCACCCTCTGTAACCTTCTCCCTTTCCCTCTCCCTCACCCTCTCTCTCTCACCCTCTGTAACCCTCTCCCTCTCTCTCTCACCCTCTGTAACCCTCTCCTTTCCCTCACCCTCTCCCTCTCTCTCACCCTCTGTAACCCTCTGCCTCTCCCTCTCCCTCACCCTCTGTAACCCTCTCTCACACCCTCTGTAACCCTCTCCCTCACCCTCTCTCTCTCACCCTCTGTAACCCTCACCCTTTGTAACCCTCTCCCTCAAGAGCAACAACTTTTACATTTCCTGCTGGAACTCTCCCGCATCCTCCCGGTGTCAGCAATTCCTCTCCCCTAATCATTCTCTCTGTTTTAACTCGTTTATCCTCCTCTAATTCCCTCGCTTTGGATTTCACGCCCCTGCCACGCCCCTGTCTTCCACCCTTCATCTTTGGGCGGCCCCTTGCCTCCGCCCACATGTACACTTGTAATAACATGGAAACACACTGGAACACGCGCCTGTACGGATAGATTTATTTGGATTTTAGTTCTGTGTCTGTGTTTCCTTCCCGTCCTTATATCCGTTTGTTCTTTTCTTTCTTTTTTTCTCTCTGTCTCTATCTCTGCCTCTGCCTCTGTCTCTCTCTCTCTATCTATCTGTATGCAGCATACATATATCCATATGCACATACATACATACATACATACATACATACATACATACATACATACATACATACATACATACAC
>NC_091549.1:14350454-14355454 GCF_042767895.1 Penaeus vannamei
TTTCCTTTATTTCCTATTTCCTGTTATTTCCCAGCATTTTTATTTACATTTTCACTTTATTTTCTATCATCTTTTCCTATTTCCCATTTCTTATTTTCTATTTTCTGCTATTTCCCAGAATTTCATTTTCATTCTTACTTTATTTTCTGTCTTCATTTCCTATTTCCCATTTCTATTTTCTTTTTCCTAATCTTTCTTACTTTATCATCATTCCTACTCCACATTTCTATCTTCTTAATTCTTACTTTATTTTCTATCATTTCTTATTTCCCAATCCTATTTTCCATTTCCTGTTATCTCCCAGCATTTTTTGTACTTTATTTTCTATCATCATTTCCTAGTTCTCATTTCTTACTTTCTATTTTCTGCTATTTCCCACCATTTTTTAAAATTCTTACTTTACATCCTATCATCATTTTCTACTCCACATTTCTATTTTCTGTTTCCTCATATTTCGCTGATTTTTTATATATAATTCTTTCTTTACTTTTTTATCATCATCTCCTATTTCCAATTTCTATTTGCTATTTCCAACTATTTCCCAGCATTTTTTTTCTAATTCTTTCTCTCTATCATCTCCTATTCCCCATGTTTATTTTCTACTTCCTGACATTTCCCTGCATTTTTTCCAATTCTTTCTGTACTTTTTTATCATCTATTTACCATGTCTATTTTCAACTCCCTGCTATTTCCCTGCATTTTTTCCTTATTCTTTCTCTCCGCCACCTCCTATTTTCCCATTTCTATTTGCTATTTCCTGCTATTCTCCTCATACTCCCCGAGACCCGAATGAGGATTCTGCACCAGAAGACGAGGACGACGCACCCGGAGGAAGATTAAAAGACAAGTTGAAAATAAAACCCAAGGGAGCAAAAGAAAGAAAAAATAAATAAAGGGGTGTAATATAATCGGCAATAAAGAGGGGAAACGTGGAGAAAGGGGAAGTGATAAAAAAAACGAGTGTTGGGGGATTTGCGTGAGGGGAGAAGGGATGAGGAGAGTGAGGAGCGAGCGGAAGACATGAGGAGAAATAAGGAGTGAATGGATGAGGAGAAGGAAGGGCGAGAGGGTAGGGAAGGAATGAGGAGAAGGAGAGAGAGTGAGGGGCAAGGGGTGAGGGAAGGGATAAGGAAAATGAGGGGAATGAGCGAGAATGAGGAACGAAGAGGAGAAGATACGGGAATAAGAAGCGGAATAACGAAGAGGAGGAGAGAGGAGGAGGAGGAGGAGGAGGGAGGAGGAGGAGGAGGAGGAGGAGGAGGAGGAAGGAGGAGGGGAGGGGGAGGGGGAGGAGGAGGAGGAGGAGGAGGAGGAGGAGGAGAAGGAGAAGGAGAAGAAGAAGAAGAAGAAGAAGAAGATGATGAAGATGAAGATGAAGATGAAGAAGAAGAAGAAGAAGGAGAAGAAGGAGAAGGGAGGAGTAGGAAAAGAAGGAGAAGAAGAAGAAGAAGGAAGAGGAGGAGAGAGGAGGAAGGAATGAGGAAAGGGTCAAGGGGGACGGAGGAAATGGCCTGAAGGCAAGGGGAATGCGGGGGCGAGAGGGGGCCGGGGGGGGGGGGGGCAGGGTGACCAGCAGCGATAAAAGAGGAACAAATGGGTCGCGGCAAAACGGGATGAAAGAGAAAAATAAAAACAAATGGGAAACTATAAAGAAGACAAGAAAAAAAGAGAGGAACAGAATGAGCGGCAACAAAAAGAAAAAAAAAGGAAGAAAGAAAGAAAGAAAAAGACAAAAGAAACAAAGAAAGAAACTCATCTAGCGACGTGCACGGAAAGAGCAAAACCCGAAATAGTCCACAGAGACAAACTTGTCATAAGAAATAAAGAAGAAAAAAAAAAAGGGGGGGGAGAGGTGGAAGTGAGCCAATGCCAGAGCTGGACGGACGGAAGTGGGGGAGAGGGGAGGGAGGGAAGGGGGAAGGGGGAAGAGGGGGGGAAAGGAGGAAGTGGTGGAGGGGGAGGAAGGGGTAAATGGGAGAGAGGGAGGAAGGGAGAAATGGGGGAGGGGGTGGAAGGGGGAAGTGGGACAGAGGGAGGAAGTGGGAAGAGGGGGAGGGGGGGAGAAAGGGTAGTGGGGAAGAGGGAAGAAAGGATAAGTGGAAAAGAGGGAGGAAGGGGTAAGTGGGGAGGGAGAGGAAGGGGGAGTAGGGGAGAAGGAGGAAGGGGGGAGTGTGGAAGAGGAAGGGGTAAGTGGAAGAGAGGAAGGAAGTGGGAAGAGGGGGAGGGGGGAGGAAGGGATAAGTAGGAGAGAGGGGAGGAAGGGGGAAGGGAGAGAGGGAGGAAGGGGGAAGTGGGAGAGAGAAAGGGGGAAGGTGAAGAAGGGGGGGGAAGGGGGAAGCGGGGAAGTGGGGGGAGGGGGGAAAAGCCATCTCCGTTTGTGGCTGATGCTTGTTATCATCGTCTTGCAAGGGCTGACATCCGGGGAACGGTGGACAGCAACGAACCGTCCTAATTGGATGTGGAAGTTTGCAAGGACACACTGAGACAAGACCTTGGAGGAGGAGGAGGAGGAGGAGGAGGAGGAGGAGGAGGAGGAGGAGGAGGAGGAGGAGGCGGCGGCGGAGGAGGAGGCGGAGGAGGGAGAGAAGGAAAAAGAGGAAGAGGAAAAACGGGAGGAGGAGGAGAGGGAGGAAAAAGAGAAGGAGGAGAAAGACGAAAAAGAAAAGGAGGAGGAGGAGAAAGAGGAAAAAGAAAAGGAGGAGAAAGAGGAAAAAGAGAAGGAACAGAAGGAGAAAGAGGAAAAGGAGGAGGAGGAGGAGAAATAGGAAAAAGAGAATGAGGAGGAGGAGAAATAGGAAAAGAAGAGAGAGAAGGAAGGTAAAAGAGAGGAGTGAGAAATAGGAAAAGAGAAGGAGGAGGGAGGAGGAGGAGAAATAGGAAAAAGAGAAGGAGGAGGAGGAGGAGGAGAAATAGGAAAAAGAAGTAGGAGGAGGAGGAGGCGTGCGGAAATAATGGAGAAAAGAGAGCAAGGCGAAGAGTTAACAATGTGAGGGAGAATTGCCGTTGTTTGGGGGGAGTTGGAAAAAGAGGCAGGATAAAGGAATTGTGGTAACAGATAATGCATGGGGAAAGAAAAAAACAACAACAAAAAACAAGAAATAAATAAAGAAAAAAACAAGCGATATTCGATATAGTGTAAGATAACACGCTAGTAAAAAGACAGAAAGAAAGAAGAAAACAACAGCATGGAGAAATTATTAATAAACATATTTCCATCCCATTTCCCCGCTTTAAAGTTTACAATCCACGACACCCGACCAACGAAGCCTATACACGCCTGTAATTGCCTGTTCAACTGCATCCAGCCCTATTCCACCATCCTCTGCACGCCCGCTCCCCACGCCCACGCCCCCCCGCCCCCGACGCCCACGCCCCCATGCTCCCACGCCCACGCCCCCGACGCTCACGCCCCCATGCCTCCGACGCCCACTCCCCCACGCCTCCGACGCCCACGCCTCCGACGCCCCCGACGCCCACGCCCCCATGCCCCCACGCCCCCGACGTCCACGCCCCCGACGCCCCCGCAAAGAATGAGAGAGAGGGAAACATCACGCCCGAGCGACGCGGAAAATAAGCTAATCCAGCGAAGCCCTTCCGAGGAGCAGGTGCGGCCTCCTGCCTCGCACTCGGTGGCCGGCCGTCAAGGCGCTGACGACGGTGCCAAATTGCTCCGTCGGGTGGAGGGCCCCGGAGGGCCAGGGGCGCGCTCGCCGACTTCCTGGCTTCCTCGGGTGTGTGTGTGTGTGTGTGTGTGTGTGTGTGTGTTTGTGTGTGTGTGTGTGTGTGTGTGTTTGTGTGTGTGTGTGTGTGTGTGTGTGTGTGTGTGTGTGTGTGTGTGTGTGTGTGTGTGTGTGTGTGTGTGTGTGTGTGTGTGTGTGTGTGCGTGCGTGCGTGTGCGTGTGTGCAGGTCGATGCTCCTTTCAGCTGTTTGGCTCGCTTACGGAGTGGCTCGTTTGCAGATCATGAGCATGTCCTCCTTGAGACGTGCTGAACCGACGTGCGGGACTCGGTAAAGCGAGGTGGTCCTTGGTGCAGAACGCCGACTCGACTCCTTCTGACGAGGGTGGTTCATGCTCCTCCTACGTGGCGACTGGCCTCCACTTCCACGATCGTTGCACATAAATTGAAATTGCAAATTTACATCCCCACCCACACAAACTTGACGAACCCTTTATTCTTCCTTTTTTTATTCTTTTTTTTATTTATTTTTATTTTTTTTACGTCATTTTATGGCCAGATTTCACACTTTTCTTTTAAGCGCTGATAAACCGCTGCCTGTGTCTGTCGTTAAACCCATTCGCACCCCGTATGCAGCCATCGTCCACTCTATTCTTAACGGAATAGAGTAAGTCCCCTTAAGAATGGAATCGATTCATCCCTTTCTCACGTGAGCAGGTCTCTACCACAACACACACGTCGGGCGTCTATTACTTTCCCGGGGAGTGAGTTTCTGGATATTCTTTATTACTTACGTACTAAAACCCCACATTATCCGCCTTTCCAATGCATCGTCTCATATGGTAGGCCTATCCGCATTCTTCAGACGACATACCTGAAAAAAGAGAAAACATAAATTACTACCTAATACTCTAAATACTCTAGAAATGCATATTTATAACTGTTCCTACTACTTGTACAATCCCGTCTGCTTTGTTATCATTATCATAATTGAAATACTTCCATCATCATTATTCTTATGGTGAACACATTAATATTAATCAATAATTATCGAGATTTTCGCAGTCACTTTCCTTAATTGTTATGCTTAATACCATTAGAGTCTTTGTAATCAAAACGAGAGAGAGAGAGAGAGAGAGAGAGAGAGAGAGAGAGAGCGACAGAGGGAGAGAGAGAGAGAGAGAGAGAGAGAGAGAGAGAGAGAGAGAGAGAGAGAGAGGGAGGGAGGGAGGGAGGGAGGAGGAGGGAGGGAGAGAGAGAGCGAGAGAGAGAGAGAGAGAGAGAGAGAGAGAGAGAGAGAGAGAGAGAGAGAGAGAGAGAGA
>NC_091549.1:14360454-14362954 GCF_042767895.1 Penaeus vannamei
TAAGAAGGATAAGAGACGGGGAAGAAATAAGAGTTGGGTTAGATCGGGGAGGAGAGAGAGGAAAAGTGGAGGAGAGATAGAGAGAGTCGAGAAAAGAGTGAAACAGTGAAGGAAGGAGAGAGGAAGAATGGATGAGTGAGAGAAAAAAAAATGGAGGAGAGACAAATAGAGTGGAGGAGAGAGAGAAGAAAAGTGGAGGAGAGATAGAGAATGGAGGAGAGAGAGAAGAAAAGTGGAGGAGAGAGAAAGAGAGGAAAAGTGGAGGAGAGATAGAGAATGGAGGAGAGAGAGAAGAAAAGTGGAGTTACACGCAGAGAGTAGAATCTGAGAGGAAAGGATAGAGAGAGCAAGGGAGTTTAGGACGCTAGAACAGGGTATGACGGAGGGGGGATTCCAAGCGGTATGATGATGGGGGAAAGGCTGCGGGGGGAGGGGGGGGTTGCACAGTCTGGCCACTTCCTGTTCCTTGAAGAGACATATTCGAAGATTAGTCCCGCAGTATGCCCGGGCGAAGAAAGATATATGTGCGAGTATGCTCCTTATATATATATCTACACTTCGCTTTCGACTGTAACGGCAAAAACCAAGCAACTAAGTTATCAATATATACCTATGCGAGTGTGTATCTCTATAGCTAATTCTATTACCCTTGATAGTGTCCACCTAAAAAAAAGAAAAAAGAAAAAAAAACTAGAATCATTTTTTCCATGATTGATATGACAATACGTTTTCATTAATCATCGTGACCCTGGCTGCCAAAGAAACTAATTATCCTGATTACCCTCACAGTTCCAGATGCCATTGCCATTGCCACTGTTATCAACATACCTACTACTACTGCAGAAAATGTATGAACGAGAATGAATACCTTCACCATACAAGAGATGCACCTGACCGGATTCGATTCTATATATATAATACATAAAATCGAAACCGGACAAATACATCTCTTGTATTGTTATCATTCTCATTCATACATTTCCTACATTTGTCAACATGAATGTGGTTCATACCTACTACTCTTACTATCAACATCCGCGCGGTAGAGTAGTACCATGATCATCGAATCTAATACCATTACTACCATTATCTGAGCTACTACCATTACTACCATTATCTGAGCTACTACCATTACAACCATTATCTGAGCTACTACCATTACTACCATTATCTGAGCTACTACCATTACTACCATTATCTGAGCTACTACCATTACTACCATTATCTGAGCTACTACCATTACTACCATTATCTGAGCTACTACCATTACTACCATTATCTGAGCTACTACCATTACTACCATTATCTGAGCTACTACCATTACTACCATTATCTGAGCTACTACCATTACTACCACACCATTATCCGAAATGTTAGTACGATTCTAACCACAGTTTTTATCAGGAATCACGCCCTTTATCACCATTAACCAATGGCATTTGGTAATTATGCTGCTTTGCAATATCACTGAGGACAACATTATCATCATTATCATAAATATTGCAATTAACGTTTCCAGCGGAGTAACACCTGAATGAACTTTGCATAAATACATTATCACAGAATCAGGTAACATAGAGAATAACCTACAAAAAATATAAGAAACAAGATATATTGAATTAAAGAATGAAGAATGGAAGAGATAAAAAAAAAACGTATTGAAAGGAAACCGTGGAGAGCGGACAAGAGAAAGGAGAAAAGGAAGCGGAAAGAAAACAGTAAAGAAAGTGGCATGGAGAAATAAAGAAATAAAGAAACAGAGAGAGAGAGAGAGAGAGAGAGAGAGAGAGAGAGAGAGAGAGAGAGAGAGAGAGAGAGAGAGAGAGAGAGAGAGAGAGAGAGAGAGAGAGACAGGGAGAGGAAGAGAGAGAAGGTCGGGGATCAATAACGAACGTCCATGACAAATACAATTCCCTCTCTATACTTCTCCCTCGACTTGTCTGCATCTATATACTCCATCGTCGTTGCAACTTCGATTCCTTACGCAATTTCCTCCTCAAATACGACTCATTTGGATTGCAATGGCTCCTCTTTAAGTGCTAATATGATTTTCAGACTCTCACTCACTCACTCTCCCTCTCCCTCCCTCTCTCTCTCTTTCTCTCCCTCTCTCTCTCTCTGTCCCTCTCTCTCTCTCTCTCTCTCTCTCTCTCTCTCTCTCTCTCTCTCTCTCTCTCTCTCTCTCTCTCTCTCTCTCTCTCTCTATCTTGCTCTCTCTATCTATCTATCTTCTCTCTCTCTCTCTCTCTTCCTCTCTCCCTCGCTCTCTCCCTCGCACTCTCTCTCTCCCCTCCTCGCTCTCTCTCTCTCCCCCTCCTCGCTCTCTCTCTCTCCCCCTCCTCGCTCTCTCTCTCTCCCCCTCCTCGCTCTCTCTCTCTCCCCCTCCCCCTCTCGCTCTCTCTCTCTCTCCCTCCCCCTCTCGCTCTCTCCCTCTCCCCTCCCCCTCTCGCTCTCTCCCTCTCCCCCCCCCTCTCGCTCTCTCCCTCTCCCCCTCCCCCTC
>NC_091549.1:14365454-14375454 GCF_042767895.1 Penaeus vannamei
CTCTTTCTTCCTTCTCCTCCTCCTCTTTCTTCCTTCTCCTCCTCCTCTTTCTTCCTTCTCCTTCTCCTCCTCCTCCTCTTTCTTCTTCCTCCTCCTCTTTCTTCCTTCTTCCTCCTCCTCTTTCTTCCTTCTTTCTCCTCTTCCTTCTCCTCCTCCTCTTTCTTCTCCTCCACTTAACCTCCCATTTCTTCTCCTCCTCCTTCTTTCTTCTCCTCCTCCTCTTTCTTCTCCTCCTCTTTCTTCTCCTCCTCCTCCTCTTTCTTCTCCTCCACTTAACCTCCTATTTCTTCTCCTCCTTCTCTTTCTTCTCCTCCTCCCTCTCTTCCTCCTCCTCCTCCTCCCTCTCTTCTCCTCCTCCTCTTCTTCTCCTCCTCCTTCTTCTCCTCCTCATCCTCCTTCTCCTCCTCCTTCTTCTTCTTTTTCTCCTCTCTTCTCCTCCTTCCCCTTCCCCTTCCACTTCCCATTCCCCTCCTCCTTCTCTTCCTTCTCCTTCTACCTCGCCCGCCAACAATATTCAGAGCTTCGCCATAAACCCTCCGAAGCCTCTCTCTTTTGGTCCCATCCCCGGCGGGTGTATGGTCTCCGAATCCGTCCCTCTCCAAACTTCATATCTCCGCAGAATATATTAGCATTTTTTCCCCCCACGAGAGAACTTAAAAGATCGACTCTCTATTCATCTCAAAGTTAATCCCCATCACTGGCGTACTTAACCCGTCCCCCCCCACCCCCATCCTCCATTAATCCCCTTCTTGGGGGCTGGGGGGACAGGGGAGGCAGTGGTAAGGTGGTTGGCCCCTATTTAAAGGGTGGCTAAGAACGGGCGCGCTCTTGTCCCCCTAGCACGGGTCTCTTGATTAGATAATGGTCCTTAATTGTAAAGAATCGAGGCGAGATAAGACGTATCCACAATTTCCTAACGTACAAGGACGGTAGTAAGAGCAACCAACACCCTCTGAACACTGTGAGAATAATATATTAAGTGTACACAGACAGAGAGCAAAAAATAATAGAGTACGAATCAAAATCCAGGTAAGAGAGCAAGGGAGGGCCCAAGGGAGTCGGGGAGACTAAGTAATGGTTATTGGTATTAGGTGCAGCATGAAGACAAAGGATAAGGGCTGTTTATGGTGATGGCGCCGTGAGTTTACTGTGCTGTAAAGAGAGGATTATGTTGTTAGCATTGACGTCCTCAAATCCGGGAGCGGAGGAGCTACCCGCGAACAAGGGGGTTCTATTCTACCGCTAGAGTATACACCTCTCTTAAATACAGCAGCGCAGCCGTGCGTCATAAGGCAGCGTTACAGCCATTTGCAAAGGCCTCTTCGCAGTCTGCCCCTCTGGCAACCTCGCGGCGAAGGACGAGGGAAGATAAGCGAACACAGCCCCAGTTTGCCCCCGGATCAAGAGTTAGAGAAAGGGGGAGACATGCCATCTGGAATGCCCGATTCAAAATGCAAATGCCGATCGAGAATTTGCACTTTCCATATTGCATTCCCCTGTCGTATTCTGTACCATTATCTCGCGGACGTACTGCGCGCCCTTTGGGGAGGTTACTAATACGTTCACCAGAGGCGCTGATCTGGATTCTGTCCCTGTCAGCCGTAAAGTCTAACCGCTTTGATTTTTGTTCCTCGATTTCCCCCGCTGATGCCGCAGTAACTCCCGAATAGACGGAAAGAAACGGCCAATCCTATCACCTCACGATCCGGATAGCAATGACTATCTAGTACATGCTCATAACATTTCCCGAATCACAGATGCAACACGGGCACGGAAGCCTAATCCACGCGAACACACAATCGCCTCACAACCGTTACTTACACTCCAACCAGCCCACGAGAAAGGGGAAAGACCGCCCACATGACCGCAACACGAGCGGCGCAACTGCATAAACCCGCGGCAGAGACCATGGCTGCACGAACCTCCTCGTGATATACGGCAGGATGGTGTTAGCATTACACGCCTCCAGAAGCGCCCGGAGAGATCTCATAACTCGTGCATGAATTGTCTGTGTCTGCGTCTCGGGCGTTGGGTCCGGGGCCTGGAGGACGGCGGGTCTGTGGCGACGAAGCTCTCTTTCCTGGTGCAAGGGCGGGGGCCAGGCTGCGGACACGGAGCAATGCTTAAAACACGGACGCAGAGCCCTTGACAGACATGCATGGCTGGAGGTGCTGAGGCTAAGGTGAGGTTTATGGGGCTGACTTGGTTCCCTTGCCTTAAGGACACGCAAGAGCTCAGGCAAGACCTGGTGTGAGAAATATGTCATCGTAACCAGAGAGACGTGAAAAGAGATAAGAGAGGAGAGACGAGAGAAGAGGTGAGGAATATGTCATCGTAACCACAGAGGCATGAAGAATAATGACGGAGCGAAGAGGACTGCACCTTTCTGTTGGGGGACGGATAATGATGTAAAAGGTAGTCCCCGGGCGGTAATGATCGGCGAACGCGAATGGGAAAAACACCGGGGGTCGAATTTTATACCCTCTTTCTCGATGACCCTTTTTCCATATAATTTAGGCAGAGACTTTCCAGAGAAGCATAATTCACATACAGATATATATATATATTTCTCTAAAGGCCTTATAAAATAAATCCGATTCGTATTATGCGCGGATAGGCTTTTCGAAACACAAGCGTATCACACGAGCTTCCATTATGATTATAGCACTGATAATTAGTCGATTTGAAAGCTTATGCAACGCCTCCGACAAGATTTAGTTCATAGGGCTCACATTCGTATGCAACTGAACCTCGCCAAAGAGACAAAATACGAACATGCAAAGCAACCAAAATGAAAGATAAAACGCACAAAAAAGCGATAAGAACTCGGTTTATCTTACAAAGGTAATACTATGTGGCGCACAAAGCACTTTCAAAAACGACTTTAATTAATTATGGCTCGATCCTGATAACCGAAGGCGCTTAGAGGAAAGAAAATGCCTTGTTTGCCTTTTGTTTTGCTAATTAGATAAGTAGATAAATAGATATATAGACAGATTAATACATAGATATATAGATAGAGTGTTACATAAACAGATAGATTGATACACAGATCGATAGATAGACATGCATAAGCAGGCAGACAGATAGCCACAAAAATATAGAAATAGATACAGATTTGAAGACAGATAAAGGTATGAATAGGTATATCGGTTAATGTCAATGTGCGCGCGCGCGCGCGCGCGTGTGTGTGTGCGCAAGCGTGCGCGTGTGCATATCTTACTTCATCTTTATCATCAACACTCTACATCTGTTTCTCCGCACATTTCATCTATTACCCTATCCACTCCCCCGATTCCAGCATCCCACACGCAAATATCTACTTTCTTCTCCCTCTAAGCTATCCATCTATCACCCTCTCCAACCCATCCTTCCGCCAGAATCTTACACAAGGACCCTCTTCCGCCTCAGCAGTCAGCGCGAAGAAGACCCGGAGGTCGAACCGTCACCTGAGACGCCGTGACTCTACGTGGGGTTTATAGGACCTCTGAAAATCGGTGGGTTCGCTGTCTGTCTGTCTGTCTGTCTGTTTCTCTTCTCTTTCTCTCTCTCTCTCTCTCTCTCTCTCTCTCTCTCTCTCTCTCTCTCTCTCTCTCTCTCTCTCTCTCTCTCTCTCTCTCTCTCTCTCTCTCTCTCTTCTATCTCTCTCTCTCTCTCTCTCTCTCTCTCTCTCTCTCTCTCTCTCTCTCTCTCTCTCTCTCTCTCTCTCTCTCTCTCTCTCTCTCTCTCTCTCTCTCTCCCTTACTCCCTTTTTTTTGTTTTTCTTCGACCGATTCCGAAAATGCACCGAAATCTGAGAGACCAAATGACCGTCTTATACAAGGAAGGATCTTTTTTTCTCTCTCTCTTTTTTACTTTCTCATAAAAACGAACGGACTCTTTTTTCTTCTCATTCTTTAACTGACCTTACAAGAAAGGGTTTTGGTGTATTTTTTCTTTCTCATAAACTGACTATTTTTTCTCATAAACTAACTGATCTTCTTACAATGATTTGAAATGGTGCTATTTTTTTCCTCATAAACTGCCATCTTTCCTCATGAATCAACTGACCTTTATTCCAATAAAATGGATCGAATATTCTTTATTTCTCATAAACTAAGTGGCCTTTTATAATGAATGGATTTGGTGATATTTCTTACTCATATACCGATTTTTTATTTCTCATAAACTAAGTGACTATTTTCTCATAAACTAAGTGACTATTTTCTCATAAACTAAGTGACTATTTTCTCATAAACTAAATTATTTTTTCATAAACTTACTTTTTTCCTCATAAACTACACGTTTTCCCACGTAAACTAACTTTCCCCCCCTCATAAACCCACTTTTTATCCTCATAAAATAACACTCTCCCCTCATAAACCAACTTTCCCCCTCATAAACCCACTTTTTATCCTCATAAACTAAAATTTTCCCTCATAAACCAACTTTTTCCTCTCATAAACCCTCTTTTTATCTTTATAAACTAAAATTTTCCCTCATAAACCAACTTTTTCCTCTCATAAACCCACTTTTTATCCTCATAAACTAGCCTTTTTCCTCATAAACCCACTTTTTATCCTCATAAACTATCCTTTTCCCCCCCTCATAAACTAACAGACCTTCCAACAACGAACTGATCTGCCGTCCCTCGTCTCCCCTTTCCCCCCCCTCCCCTCAAACCTTCGCTTCCACCAACTCCATTCTGGATTTCGCTCCCAGACGCCGGTCAAAGTGTCGTCCCGAAGAATCCCATTCGTATTTTTCGGGGATTCGTGGATTCTCCCTCTTTCCTTCTTTCCTCTTTCTTTCGACTTATTATTCGATTTGCCTCACGCACACTTTTTGCGACCTTGTTTCCCTTTCTTTTCCTCATTCTGCATTTTTTTTTTCTAATCGTTCCTTTCCTCTTACTAAGACTTTCGTTGTGCCTTTTCGGTTCTCCCCCATTTTCCTGTTTCCTTCTATCCCCTCTTTCTTTGCACTTTATCTCTTCCCAATACTTCTCTCCCTATCTCCCTTTTTCCTTTCGCTTGTGCCTTTATCCCTCCTCTCTTTCTCTCGACCCTTTCACTATATCTCTCCCTCTATCTCTTATTCTCGTATTGTTTATTTCACTTTCCTGTTTCTACTTCTTTTCTTTTATCTGGCCTTGTCTTCCTCTCCCTTTATCCTTCGCCTTCCTCCTCCCTCTCGAAATCTTTTCATTTCGCTACACCTCTCCGTGCTATCCTTTCTTTTTCTATTTTATTTCCTTACCTTTTCTTTATCTCTTCTTTCCTCTAACTCCACTGTCCTTTATCCCGCTCTGTCCCCCTTCCGTTTTTTGACCAGTCCCTCTCTCCTCTCTTTTATTCATATTCTGGTGCACCCTTATCTGTTTATCTATTTTTCCCATACCTCCTTTTATTAATTCTTTATGCCAATTCCTTTCTTGTTTTTTTTTCTTTATTGTATCAAATCACCTGGGAGTTTTTTTTTCAGTTTCACAGAATTCAATTTCGTCCAAGACCGTAAAAACCCTTTTATTTTATTATGATTTCCCTTCTCTTTTGTTAAGCCTTACACTTCATTTTATTTTATCACTTTTATTTTACTAACTATGATTCCCAGTCTTTTTATTATGCCTTACACCTCATTTTATTTTATCTGTTCATTCTTTTCTTCTTCTTTTTTGTTCTACTATACTCTCACCTATTTCTTTATATTTTTCTCTCTTACGTTATTTAATTTTGTTTTTACATCTTTCTTGTCAAACTTACAGATATTATTTTCTCTCTCTCTCTCTTTTTTCTTTTTCTTTTTCCTTTTATTGTTAACAACTGCCCGTGCTTTTGATTGAATAGTGCGTATTGTACACAAAAAACAGGAGTGTATAAAAAGAAAAAAAGAGAGAGAAAAAAAGAATAAATAAAAAAAAACAGGAGAGCGTATACCACCACCACCAAAAAATGATACTTTCTGCCTTGTCATGGGCTTTTAACCAATAGCTTTTGCACGAATTGTTGATGGAATGACAAAACCGTAGAGGGAAGGAAGGATTAAACAGAAGCGGGAGAGGGAGGGAAAGGGAGAAGGGAGGAGAAGAGAAAAAAGGTATGAGAGGGAGAGGGGCAGGGGAAGAGATAAAAGGAGAGAGACAGAGGTGATAGGAGGGAGGGAGGGAAGGAGGGAGAGGGAGAGAGAGAGACGGAGGTAATAGGGGGAGGGAGGGAAGGAGGGAGAGGGAGAGAGGAGAGAGGGAGACAGGAGGAGGAGAAGAGAAAAGAAGTAGGAGGGGGAGAGGGAGAAAGGCAGGAGAAGAGAGAAAAGGAGAGAGACGGAGGTGATAGGAGGGAGGGAGAGGTAGAGAGGATAGAGAGAGAGAATAAGAAAAAAGAAAGAAAAAGACATAGACAGAAACAGACAGACAGAGAGACTCGCAGACAAAAGGGTCCCTGGGAGAGATCGCCGGCGACCTCGACCCCACGAAACCCCTCGGCCGCGCGCTGTCGTCACCTCCAGCCTTCTCGACCTTGGAACTTGTCAGCTGACCGGCCCGGCAAGGTATTCAAGCTGGTTCGAGGCACACAATTTGTAAATCAATTGCGACTTGCGACATCATTAAAACGCCCGAGATTAATTTTACTGACAGTTGTGATATTATTATCATGTGTTATCATTATCATTATCATTATTTTTCATCGTTATTATTATTATAAATCAAGACTTCCATGTAACAGCTGTTAACATTTCTGCTCGGGGTTCGTCTTACTTACTCCTTTCACAAAGGCAGGAAACAGTTTATTTTAGTAACAAGTTCCTCCTAGTAAATAAACTACTCTCTCGTGTACTTTCTACAGTCTCCAAATACCACTTTCCCAACTCCTACTCCCGTCACCCGACACCAACATAAAACAGGCAGCTCCTTTTTATGATTGGTAATACATTCCTGACATGTCTTTGCATCTAACAGAAGAGATAACAACATACCTCTTTCTTGATATCATCTGGAAGTCCTTTGAACCCGAGCATCATGTATATCCCAGGTTATTTCTTTCCTAACATTAATTTCTCTCTCTCTCTCTCATCGCTCTCTTTCTCTTTCTCTTTCTCCCTCTCTCTCTCTCTCTCTCTCTCTCTCTCTCTCTCTCTCTCTCTCTCTCTCTCTCTCTCTCTCTCTCTCTCTCTCTCTCTCTCTCTCTAACCCCTCTCTCTCTAACCCCCTCTCTCTCTAACCCCTCTCTCTAACTAACCCCTTCTCTCTAACCCCTTTCTCTCTAACCCCTTTCTCTCTAACCCCTCTCTCTCTAACCCCTCTCTCTCTATCTCTCTCTCTCTCTATCTCTCTCTCTCTATCTCTCTCTCTCTATCTCTCTCTCTCTAACCCCTCTCTCTCTCTCTCTCTCTCTCTCTCTAACCCTCTCTATATCTCTCTCTAACCCCCCTCTCTCTCTATCTCTCTCTCTAACCCCCTCTCTCTCTATCTCTCTCTCTAACCCCTCTCTCTCTCTATCTCTCTCTAACCCCTCTCTCTCTCTATCTCTCTCTAACCCCTCTCTCTCTATCTCTCTCTCTCTAACCCCTCTCTCTCTCTATCTCTCTCTCTAACCCCTCTCTCTCTCTATCTCTCTAACCCCTCTCTCTCTCTATCTCTCTAACCTCTCTCTCTCATTATCTCTCTAACCCCTCTCTCTCTCTCTCTCCCTCCCTCCCCTGTGTTGCGTAGTGCATTGAACATGCTGGTCTTGCAATCCTTGCTGACCTGCGTTCGATCCTGCGCGCTACCAGTGAATGGGAACCCCGGCCATTCCTTGCACACAGGGGAAGATTTAGAAGGCAAAATAAAACAGACAGTATGTCACAGCAAAGAATATCCATTGTAACAAATGGAATGGAAACTGAATCTTAAATCTAAATCTTAAATCTCTCTCTTCCTCCCCCCCCCCCTCCTCTCTCTCTCTCTCTCTCTCTCTCTCTCTCTCTCTCTCTCTCTCTCTCTCTCTCTCTCTCTCTCTCTCTCTCTCTCTCTCTCTCTCTCTCTCTCAATACTTCTAAGATCATCAAAAAAGACACACACACACACATATTATATGTATATATATATATATATATATATATATATATATATATATATATATATATATATATATATATATATATATTCATATAAAAAAAACATAAATCTCCTATATATTCTTCATAGTCTGCACCGATAATTCATCAGGCCGTTACAGCCAGCCAGCCAACCCACAGCGTTCGGAACACCCCCGGCTTCGACCCCATAAATATGAAATGATATATGGTCAACAATATCTCTCTGGATCCTGGAAGCGGAGTTTGCCACGGCTGTTTGCCCCCCACCCCCCTCCCCCTTCCCCTACCCCATCCCTCTCTGTCCTGGCGACGGATGTTCTCTCCCGCCGCTGGTAACGAAGTTGTGTTGATGCGAGAACCCTGGCGATAAAAGAGACCGAAAGAGATGGAATGTTCTCGGCGCGATGAGAGAGAGACTGTGACGTATGTATCTGCTCGCTCGGCAGAATTCTTTATGGACTTGGGAAGAAAATTAGATCCTTGTTTAAAACAGGAGATGGAAAATGGAAGGAGGGTAAAGGGGAGTGGTTACTAAGAGAAGGAGAAGATAGAAAGGAGGGTAAGGGGAGTAGTTACTAAAAGAGGGAGAGGAGGGAAGGGAGGGTAAAGGATCCCCTGTACATAGGAGGGACTTATAAATACTACCCACGCATGTCACTGAGTGTCGTGAACGGCGACTATAAGGACCCCAACCAACCCGCAATGGGGCAGCGTGGTAGGGTACGGACCTTCTCCTCCCTAAGATGCAAACCCCAACGAGGCGACGCAGATTTCGGAAGGTCTATGTCCAACAACGGATTTCAAAAGGCTGAAAATCTCATTAAAACATATTTATTTCATGCAGCAGTCGGATGAGACAGACATACATATCAAGAATAAAAAAGGGGGTTGATGTATCCGGTGCAGCAACATCATCCCCGTCCGTTCGTCAGGAGAAAGCTGAACCAAACAAAACCTTTAACCTTTAATAATCTCCCGCGCGCGAGTAAAAAGGCGACACACGACCGTGACAAAAATACCGAGGAAAGCCGTGATTAATAAGTCATGTTCACTTCATTTTTGCCGCTTTTCGCTTCATTTTAAGCTCGTATCCCCCTTTTTTCAGTATATCATCCGCCTACCTCTTGGATTTTTCAGCGTCCTTGCAATATTCATCACGGCTTTCCTTCAATCGTTGTTCTTACCCTTTATTCTCTCTGCCTTCTCTCCTCCTCTGGCTCCTATTCCTACCTTCTCCCTTGTTCAAAATATATCGTGCCTTCAACAACACCCCCCCCCAAAAAAAAAAATAAAAAAAAAAATAAAAAATAATAATAATAAAAACCCGACCAAATAAAAAACACTAAATAATGATAAAAAAAATATATAAATACATAAATCGGCGCAAATTACAGCCGCTGATTTAAAAAGGCATTTCGGTCGTTAGTGCGATCTGGCCTCCTCCCACCACGACCCAACCCGGTTTTAATGACCCCCCCCCCCCGTGAATGTATTTTCCGAAATGGATTAACGGCTCCGGCACAGCTTCATCCGGGGTCTCGGGAGCAGGTGGTGGCTCTTAATCCGCCTTTTAATCCGTCTTTTAATCCACACTGAAAGAAATTATATGGAAGGCGTTTCGAAAAACCCGATGGCAGGGAGCTGTACATGATCATTTCTGACGCTAATAAGACGTATTGATAGTAATAATAAATAGAACTGTAAATAATTGCTGCGTCTGGGTGTAGGTGGTAGAGTAATTGGTATTTCTTTAAAGCATAGGTGAAAAGAGACAGGGATGGACAGTAACACACACAGACACACATAGAGAGAGAGAGAGTGGAGGAGGGAGGTGGGAGGGAGGGAGGAGAGGAGAGAGAGAGAGAGAGAGAGAGAGAGAGAGAGAGAGAGAGAGAGAGAGAGAGAGAGAGAGAGAGAGAGAAAGAGAGAGAGGGAGGAGTGTGTG
>NC_091549.1:14377954-14387954 GCF_042767895.1 Penaeus vannamei
AACATTCGGTTATTTGTTCCATAAATTTCTCAACTGCAGACTCCATGTTCATACATCTATCCCCATTCTAATCTTTATCAGCGGAAGTATATCTGCGATGGGGTGAGCGCGCGCACGTGTGGTCATGTATGTTGCCAATTAGTTTAATCCACAGGCAAAATGTTTTCCCTCCTGAAATTCCTGTTATCTTTAACCACACTTACTTTTTTTCCTGTTGTCTCATTTTTATTTTCATTTTTCTTTCATATTTTCTCAGTTCTTTTTTCCATTCCAATTTTTCCTCGTTTACCGTTCGCAATTCCTTCAACATTTTTATATTTTGTGCGTTTTCTCTTCATTTTTTATTATCATCATTATTATTACTCCCTTCATTCTTGTTCTTATCTTTTACGTTTCCAATCCCTCCTTTAACGACTTCACTTTGTTATTCCTCTTTTTCTCTCATCCACGCTCCTACATTCTGTTGTTTTGTTGCTTTTATTTGTATTTTTAAAGTCCTTCCTTCCCGTTGTTCTCAATATAGATACGAACTTCCCTTTCCTCTCTCTTTTTCTTCTACTTCTTTTTATAATTCGTATATTTGAAGCGTTTTCCTGGCGCTTTGACGCTTCCTTCTCCTTTCATTTTTCCACTTTGCCCCGTTTTTTCTTCACTTTGTCTTTATCCTTTCATCTTTTTTAACCTTTGTCCTTATTCTCATCGATTCTCCTTCGTTTTGTTCCGTCTTATCCTCACACTTTCCAGGTTTTTTATGTCCTTATTCTCTCCGATTTCGCACGGATTCTCCTTCTTACATGCTTCATTTTGTCCTCACAATCCTTTTCTTCACTGTCCTCACTCTTTCATTTCTGCTTCGTCCTCATCCTCGCATATTTCGTCTTATCCCCATACTTTTAGTTCCTCCCTCTATCCTCCTTCTCCCGTATTTCACTCGGTGTTCACCCTTCCACGTTTTATTTTGGCCTTAATCCTTTTTTCACTTTATCCTCACTCTTTCATTTCTGCTTCGTCCTCATCCTCGCATATTTCGTCTTATCCTCATACTTTTAGTTCCTCCGTCTCTCCTCTTTCTCCCGTATTTCATTCGGTGTTCACCCTTCCAAGTTTCATTTTGGCCTCAATCCTATCCCTTTCCACTCATCTACTCGTATTTTGCTCTATCCTCATACTTCCACTATCAACTCCGTCTTTATCCCATTTTGTTTCCATCCTTCTAGGTTTCATTTGATCCTTCTTTCCTATTCCAGTCGTCCTTTCGTTTCATTTTGTCCTCATCCTTTCATATTTTGTTTTGTCCTCAACTCTGTTCTCATCCTTTCATATATTCTTTCTTCCTACTTCCTTTCACTTTTCTCTTCGCCCCCATCCTCTCGTTATTTCCTCCGTACCTCATCCTCTCATTTTTTCCTTCCCCCTCATCCTTCCACCTCTTCCCCCTCTCCACCCTCCCACCTCCCAGTCCCCTCTCGTTTTCCTACCTCCCTCCTCCCATTCCCTCCCACTTTTCTCGCCGTCCCCATCCTTCCACCTCTCCTCCCTCCCACCTCCCCTCTTCCTCCCATTCCCTCCCACTTTTTCACGCCGTCCTCAAGCCTTCATCTCCCACCCAAGTCCTCCTGCGAATCCCACCTCACTTTGTCCTCGACCCCGACGTCCTCCGCCCATGACCCCCCTCCGCCCATGCCGCCCCCCCATGACGTCCTCCGCCCATGCCGCCCCCCCCGACGTCCTCCGCCCATGCCCCCCCTCCGCCCATGCCCTCCTCCCCGACGTCCTCCGCCCATGCCGCCCCCCTCCCCCGACGTCCTCCGCCCATGCCGCCCCCTCCCCCTCCGCAAAGACAACCAGGCCCTTTGGGAAACACGGGATTAGTTGGCTCTACGCAGGCCGCTGTCCGCAAAACACCAAAAGGGAGCGCCGAGCAAGCACACCTGCTGAGGACAAGCATATGCGTGCAATGGGTATGTGTTTTGTGTGTGTGGGAGGGAAGGAGGGAGAAGAGGGAAGGAGGGAGGGAGGGAGAGGGAGGGAGGGAGGGAAAGGGAGAGAAGAGAGGGAGGGGGAGAGAGGAGAGGAGAGGGAGGGAGGGGGAGAGTGTCTATTTATTCGTTTGTCGCTGTTACCGTCTCCGTCTCCGTCTTAGTCTTACTCTCAGTCTCCGTTTCTGTCTCGGTCTCGGTCTCGGTCTTGGTCTCTCTCTCTCTCTCGCTGTGTGTGTGTGTGTGCGTGTGTGTGTGTGTGCGTGTGTGTGTGTGTGTGTGTGTGTGTGTGTGTGTGTGTGTGTGTGTGTGTGTGCGTGCGTGCGTGCGCGCGTGCGTGCGTGCGTGCGTGCGTGCGTGTGTGTGTGTGTGTGTGTGTGTGTGTGTGTGTGTGTGTGTGTGCGTGCGTGTGCGTGTGCGTGTGCGTGTGCGTGTGCGCGTGTGTGTGTGTGTGCGTGTGTGCGTGTGTGTGTGTGTGTAAATATATGTGCGTGTGCGTGTGTGCGTGTACGTATGCCAACCGACACAACTCCCGAATCCGAGAGTACCCGACCCGACCCAGCATTAGCGACCCCCTCCCCAGCCACCAGCACCTCCCCAGATCCTGCCCCTTGACCCCGCCCCTTGACCCCGCCCCCTGACCCCGCCCTCGGATTCCACCCCGACACCCCCCGCCGCGAGAGCATCCTGGGGAGACCGAGCAGACAGGATGAAGAAGAGGAGGAGGAAGGAGGAGAAGAAGAAGATGAGGGGGAGGAGGAGGAGGAGGAGAAGAAGAAGAAGAAATAGAAGAGGAAGAAAGGAAATAAAAAAGGAAGATTATGAAGATGATAATAATGATGATGATCAAGAAGAAGAAAAAAAAAGCACAAGAAAAGCAAGTGAACAAAGACCCTCCCCCATCCCTCTCCCCCTCTCCCACTCCCTCCCCTCCCCACCCTCCCCACCCTCGTTGCGTCATTGAAGGAGCTACTACACGACACGACGAGCAAAGTGGTAAACATATTTTGTAAGGCGACTCGCGGCTGCTCCCGATCTACATATTGATCGGGCGAAGTAGGTGACGCCAGGCTCAGGAGGGAGAGGGGGAGGGGGGAGGGAGTGGGGGGTGGGGTGGGGAGGAGGTGGGGAGGTAAGGAGGAAGAGGGGGATGGGGAGGGAGAAGGGAGAAGGGTTGGGGGTGGGGGGAGGGGGAGGGAAGAAGGAAGAGGTTGAGGGAGGGGTAGGGAGGGAGAGGGGGTGGGGAGGAGATTGGGAAACACAAGAAAGAGAAGGGGGAGAGGGGAGGAGGGAGACAGAGAGAGAGAGAGAGAGAGAGAGAGAGAGAGAGAGAGAGAGAGAGAGAGAGAGAGAGAGAGAGAGAGAGAGAGAGAGAGAGAGGGAAGGAGGCAGGAAGGGAGGAAGGGAAGGATGGAGAGGAAGAGGGAGGGAAGGAGAAAGAGTGAATGGCGAAGCTGACAATAGTCAGAACAAGGGCAAAGATTCTTTTTTTTTATAAATCGAAAGAAAATGTTGGCCTTAATCAAAATGAAAAAAGACAAAGTGAAAAAATAATATAAATCAAATAGAGAAAGCTGACAACTTGCAAAATACAAGAGCATCAAGTCAAACCTTCCATGCGATGAGAGAGAAAAAGGAAACGCCATAACATAACCAAAAACGTAAAATAAAACAAAACAAAAACATCAAAAAAATAATTAAATAAAAACAGTTAACAATCTAAACAAAGAGAAAAGATTACAATTTTACATCCGCCTTTATATTCAATTAGAGAGAGGAAAAAAACACCATCCTTGAGAGCACTGAATGAAAAATAAATAAACAAAACTTGTAAACTGATCTCCGAAGAAAGAGCAGAAACAAAGGATCGAAAGACAGGGATAACGAGGAAGGACAGAGAGGGAAAACTTGGAGCAATATTGATGACAATGAGGGGGGGGAGGGAAGGGGGAAAGGGGGAGAAGGAGGGAGGAAGAGAAGGGGGAAAGGGGAGAAGGAGGGAGGAAGAGGAGGGGGAAAGGGGGAAGGAGGGATGGGGAAAGGGGGAAAGGGGGAAAGGGGGAAGGAGGGAAGAAGGGAGTAGGAAAGGGGGAAAAGGAGGAAGGAGGGAAGGGGGAAGAGGAAGAGGTTAAGGGGAAAAGGCAGAGGGGAGGGAGAGGGAAAGATGGAAGGGAAGGAGAGAAGAGGGGAGGGGGAACAAGAGAAGGGGGAAGGGGAGGGGGAGGGGAGAGAGTGAAGAGGAAGAGAGAAGAGGAGAAAGGAGGGAGAGGTAGAGGGGAAAGAAGGGAAGGGGAACAGGAGGAGGAAGAGGAAACAGGGAGGTGAAGGGGGAAGAGAGGGGGAGAAGTGAAAGGAAGAGGGAAGGACACAAGGGAAGGGGAAATTGAGCGAACAGGAAGTGGGGAGGGCGAAGGAAAGACGGAGAATAGCGAAGGGAGGGGGAGAAAGGGAGAGAAAGCGGGACTGAAAAAGGGAAAAAAGGAAGAGGATGAAGGAAAGAGGGACAGAAAGGGGAGAAGAGAAGTCGTGAAAGGGAAAAGTGAGAACAAGAAAAAGAGGAAACCTGGAGAGAAAAAAAGGAAAGGAATCAAGAAGACGACACCCCGCCGAGGAGGAGGAAGAGGAGGAAGAAGGAAAGAGGAAGAGGAGGAGGAGGAAGGAAAGAGGAAGAGGAGGAGAAAGGAAAGAGGAAGAGGGAAGAGGAGTTAGAAAAGAGGAAGAGGTGGAGGAGGAGGAGGAAGGAAAGAGGAAGAGGAGGAGGAGGAGGAAGGAAAGAGGAAGTGGAGGAGGAGGAAGGAAAGAGAAGGAGAAGGGGAGGGGGAGGAGAAAGGAAAAAGGAAGAGGAGGAGAAGGAGGAAGAGGAAGAGGAAGAGAACGAAGAAGAGGAGGAGGAGGAGCAGCCGCACAGACCCGACCTGAAAGCCTCCGATCACTAAGCCCAACGGGACCATCTCGGGAGGCAGGTCACAGCGAGGGGACGGGAGGGGAGGGAGGGAAGGGGTCGAGGTCACAGAGCGCCAGATCCCGAGAAACGAGGTCAACAGGAGGAGGCTGAAGAGGAATTGAGTCACCTGAGAGAAGGGGGCGAGGAGCTCTGAGCCGGGACAACGGGTACCGCGAGGAAATCTTCAACTGCCTCGAGGAACAACTGCTGCTTTGAAGCCGCGTCTCCACGTGCGGGAAAATTGGGGCAAAAAAAATATATATATATATCTCGCGATTATAATTGCATTCCGATTCGCTCTTCTCACTGGCATTTGAAACTCCCAAGAAAAGGTAATTTACGTTAATGATTTCGAATTTGCGTGTAGCGAACGGTATGAAAATGACTTCATTCTATCATCACTGCGATTAATTAGTACTAAATGTTTAATCATCCTTTAATTTGCAATTGTAGTGAAAGTATCATTATCATCTAATCTATAATTGTAGTAAATGTATGATTATAATTTATTTATCATTATCATAATTACCGGTGTATCTCCGCCGATGTCATCATTAATGTTATTAAACGTATGATTAGAGTTTATTTATTATTATCATAATTACCGGTGCAGCTTCGCTGATGTCATCATTAATGTTATTATCATGGTTATTATCAACATTACTACCAAATTAGGTATCATAATCGCTATCAATAAAGTGTTCAGATAATTTATTATACTTATCATCATTATAATTACTTACTATCAACGACAATATTTTCATTACCATTATCATTATCAACATTGCTCATTATTGCACATAAATGAAGTATCAGTTTTCCGTAATCATTACCTTAAATTTTTTAATAATTGTCTCTATTTTTGTCTCCACATTCATCCCCGTCAATTAACATCTTTACGATTATTTTCTTTTAAAAAATGATTAATGACACCATCCTTATCATTACCATCATTACTTTTACCATCACCGCCTTCATTGATATCATAATTCATCATATCATCATTATCATTACATTTTTGAATCGTTAATGCCACTAAAATAGTAGGAAACCTCGTTATCTTACTTATCTTACTCTATCAATGTCTTAATTGACCCTACTGTGTTTGCTTCATGATCATCATTTGAATCAAATACTGTTAACATTTTCTTTTATTCTAATTTTTAATATCATAACCATGCCATTTTCATAATATATTTTATTAGCAGTACTAGGTATATTATACCAGGTGACTTAATACCTCTTCATTTCTGGAATTACATTTCTTTTGTGAAAGGAATGATGGCATTTATAATTCACATTTTTTCATAATTATCGTAATCAATATCAAGAATATAATCATCAAAGCCATCCCATCACCACTATAACTAATAATTCAATTTCCATCTCTAGTACTCTACCACAGCAACTCCAACAACTATCCCTTTCGTTAACGCAATTCTAGCATTCTCGACTTCATGCCCAAAAATTGTCGATAGTAATAAAAAAACAAAAACAAATAAATAAAATAATGGAGATAATAATAATAATGATAATAATAATAATAATAATAATAATAATAATAATAATAATAATAATAATAATAATAATAATAAAGCAAAACAAATAAACTATCTTTTACAGAATCCTGCCATATTACGGCCGCCAGCAACCCAAATGGAACCTGCAGCTGCGGCGTGAGGAACAATAATGTCAATACGCGAACGACATAGCCCGTAGCAGCATGAAACCCGTGTCCTTATTAACATCGCTCTCGTTATAGCGCAATTAAAATAATGGCACGGTCATCACCACTCGAAAGCGGCGGCAGCGGACCCTGAGTTATTCTTTGCGTGGGAAGGAGAGAGTCGCCCGGAGGCATGGCGGGGAAAATATTATCATACTCTGAAGTGAATGCTCGCGTACACACCCTAGAATATGCACACACGCGCACACGAACACACACGCACACATATACACACGCACGCACGCACGCACGCACGCGCACGCGCACACGCTCACGCACGCGCACACGCACACACACACACGCACACGCACACACACACACAAATAAATATATATAGATAGATATATAGATGGATATATATGCATATATATATATATATATATATATATATATTTATATATATATATATATATTCATATATATATATATATATATATATATATATATATATATATATATATATATATATATAGAGAGAGAGAGAGAGAGAGAGAGAGAGAGAGAGAGAGAAATCTATATATAGAGAGAGATATAGGTATATGGATAGATATCGAGATGGATGGATGGATGGTTAGATAGATAAATAGATAGAGAGGTGGTTAGTGGGAAGGAAAGAAGTAGAGAGAGACGGAAAAAGGTAGAGAGAGAAATAGCAAAACATCAGGGAAAGAGACAAAGAGAGCGAGAGAACGAGATGGATATGTGTGTGTGCGTGCGTGTACATGTACATGTACATGTGCGTGTGCGTTTACATTACGTGCATGTGCACGTACACATGTGTATGCGTGCGTGTAGATGTACCTTTACGTATGCATATGTAAGTGTGTATATGCACGCACGTATGCATTCGCGCGTATTTGAGTAAATGAAGGCGCGAAAAGGCAAACTGGCAACGAGGGCCGCCAGACCCGTGCCAGCTCCTTCGCGGCCCCTGAATGCATCATTGTCCCGGCGCCTGCAGTCACGGGTGTCTATCGCCCATTGTCTGATAACAGAGGCTGCAGATACAAAAAAAAAGAAAGAAAAGAAAGAAACTGGTAATTTTCTCCGCCGGCAGCTGTCGGATATTGAAAGCCGAAATTTTCCTCTCTTAGCCATGCAGAACCATTCGGGCAAGAAATACGCAGGTTGGAAATGCGAACTGACAACTGGACGAAGATGAGAATACGAATTACGAATCGACTAAAGGAAGGAAATAACAATGATTAAAAAAGGAGATATGCATTTTGGGAATAAGAATCGACTGCAGAACCACTTGGGCACGGCATTGCAAATTGAAAATACGAATCAATTGCAGAAGAAAATCAAGGAAGAGACCCCGTAGTTCTTTATTTATTTATTTTTCTCTCTCTCCATCTCCCTCTCTCTCATCCTCTTCATCTCCCTCTCTCTCTCCCTTTCTCCCACTCTCTCTCCCTTTTCCCTTTCTCCCTCCCTCTATCCCTCTGCCTCATCCTCTCCTTCTCCTTCTCTCTCTTTTTCCTTCTCCTTTTCTCTATCCTCTCTTTCCTTCCCCCTCTCCCTTTCTCTCTCTCTCTTTTTCTCTACCTATCCCTCCGTCTCTCTCTCTCTCTCTCTCTCTCTCTCTCTCTCTCTCTCTCTCTCTCTCTCTCTCTCTCTCTCTCTCTCTCTCTCTCTCTCTCTCTCTCTCTGGCTCTCGCTCTCTCTCCACCTCTCCCTTTCCCTTTCCCTTTCCTTTCTCTCTCTCCCTATCCCTTTCTCATCCGCTCCCTCTCCCTCTATCTCCCTTTCTCCCTCTATCTCTCCCTTTCCCTCTCCCCCTCTCTCTCTCTCTCTCTTTCCCTCCCTTTCTCCCTTTCTCCCTCTCTCCCCCTCTCCCTCTCCCTCCTTTAACGTCCCAGTGCCAGCGCCCCCGTGCTGCCTCCCCTTCCACCTGGCACTACTTTTCCGCCCTAGGTGCATCATGTGCCACCTCCACACTGGCACCTGTTGATGGCACTAAGGCTGCGCTACCCTTGATCACTCCCTCTAATTGGCCATTTGCAAATTGGCTCAATTACATATTTACTTGCATGGAACATATGCCGGTTGTGTGGATTGGATTAAAGTGATTGTTGGCATCGTGTAACAAACAGGCATGTTTTATTGGTAAATATATATGAAGGTTATGCTTTTTTTTTATATATTTTTTTTACCACTTTACGAAGCAGATCTCCACCCCATATCATTTAATTTCTCTTTATTTCTTTCCTTTTTTTCTTTTTTTCTCTTTCTCTTTTTCTCTCTTTTTCCCCGTCTCTAACCCCCTCTCTCTCCCTCTCCTTCCCCCTCTCCCTCCCCCTCTCTCTCTCTCTGTTATTCACACTGTCCCTATCTTCCTCTTCCCCTCCCCCCCCCTCCTCCCCCTCATCATTCTAGCCTAAATACATAATGACAGCTATTCTCTTCCAAGTCGATACTTTTCGATTCCGTACATGTGCAAATCCGCCTGTAATTCACAGCTGATCCCCGGGATAGACTGCAAGCCCTCGACTCACAAACATGAAGCAGAAAAAGCAGAAAAAAAAGAAGCGGAGAGGAAAAGAAGCAGATAAACGGAAAAGCGGATAAAAGTATACAGGCCGAAAAAGCAGAGATACAGAAAAAACAGAAAATGTTCTATCAAAGAGAAGTAGAGAGATTGAAAAAAACAACAACAGAGAAAGGAACAAGGCAGAAGCGAGAAGCAGAAAAACAGAGAACAAAAGAAATACAAATCAAAAAGAAATTTAAAAAAAGACAAAAAACACAGAAATAGAGAAAAGCAGAAGACACAAAAGTCAGAAAAAGAAAAGCGGAGAAGAAAAGGAGAAGAAAATTTGAAAAAGAGGAAAGATAAAAGTGAAAAAGAGACAAAAACTTTAAAACTTAAAACACACACACAAAGGTAGACACAACAAAACAAAACAAGCACGAAGCTACAAAATCAAAAATAAAGAAAAAAAGAATAATAACAAAAAAGAAGAAAAAAATCGCCCCCCAACCCCAAAAAAATACCCTCCCCCCCACCCTAAAAAAAGGCAAACGAGCAGGGAAGCAGAAGCAGGCGAGAGGCGAAGAGGCGTGAAACGAGAGCGGAAGCGGAAGTGGCGAGGCGAAGCGGGGACGAAAGGGGTCGTTAGCTCCTTGATGACCCGAGCAATGACAAGACTCGCTGCTCCGGTGCTTGCGAAGGGGGGAGGGGGGGGGAGGTGACCCCGACTTTGCTGCTCATCACACTTTCATGCTTGTTACCCTCCCTCCCTCCCTCCCTCCCTCCCTCCTTTCGAATCCCTTCCTTTGGCCCTTACTCCCCCCCCCCACCTCGGCCTCTGGATTGGTCTATTTTTCTTTCTTTCTTTCTTTCTCTCT
>NC_091549.1:14392954-14402954 GCF_042767895.1 Penaeus vannamei
ACACGCCGAGAGGAACGGGGAGACAGGGCTTTCAACGGCGGGTCTCGGGCTGCAATTACGGCTGGTGGATAATGTTCGGGGTGGATAATGAATAATGGATAATGTTCGGGGTGGATAATGGATAATGTTCGGGGTGGATAATGGATAATGGATAATGTTCGGGGTGGATAATGGATAATGTTCGGAGGTGGATAATGGATAATGTTCGGAGTGGATAATGTTCGGGATGGATAATGGATAATGTTCGGGATGGATAATGGATAATGTTCGGAGTGGATAATCTAGTGGATAATGTTCGGGGTGGATAATGAATAATGTTCGGTGGATAATGGATAATGTTCAGGGTGGATAATGGATAATGTTCGGTGGATAATGGATAATGTTCAGGGTGGATAATGGATAATGTTCGGTGGATAATGGATAATGTTCAGGGTGGATAATGAATAATGTTCGGTGGATAATGAATAATGTTCAGGGTGGATAATGAATAATGTTCGGTGGATAATGGATAATGTTCAGGGTGGATAATGGATAATGTTCGGGGTGGATAATGGATAATGTTCGGGGTGGATAATTTGGTGGATAATGTTCGGGGTGCAAACACGTCTGGTGGATAATGTTTGAGGATAAAGAAGAGTGATCGTGCAAAATGATGATGATGATGGAAAAAGGGTAAATAATAAACAAACGAGTGCGAATTAGAAGGAAGCGATCGTATAAAATATATAAAATATAGATAAAAGAGAAAAGGGATAATAGTAAAATAATGAGAACGTGTCGGAATAAAGAAAAATTACATTGAAAAATGTTGATAATAGAGAAAATGTATGATAATATAACGTGTAAGGATAAAGGAAAATGATATTGTAAAATGTTGATAATAGAAAAAAGCAAACAATAAAAACGTATACGAATTAAAGAAAAAACGTATAAGAATTAAAAGAAAAGTGACAATAACAAAATGATAATAGAAAAAAGTAAACGTGTAAGTGGTAAAATGATAACATAAAAGTTGATGTAAAATGTTGATGACATAAATTGAGGTGATAATACATTTGTGAAATTTAACTGAACATTAATAATCGACAAAAATCATATTAAAAATGTGAGAATCCATAAAATAATGTTATATATATATATATATATATATATATATATATATATATATATAAACATATATATATATATATATATATATATATATATATATATATATATATATATAACATAATATGACCAAAAATATTACATGAAACAGACAGTAGAAAAAAGAGAGATAGACAAGCAGTACGAGAGAGAGAGAAGAGAAGAAAAGAAGTGAAAAGAAAAGAGAAGAGAAGAGAAAGAGACACAGAGAAAGAGAAAGAGAAAAAAGACAAAAAAAAAAACAAGAGAGAAAGCTCAATAAATCAGGAAATAAAAAGAGGATGATAAACGAAATCAAGAATGTCAACATTAGAACCGGCAAGAGAGGGGGCGAGACAATCATTTAATCACTGAATATTACATACGGGCGTGGAGGTGGTGGTGGGTGGGTGGAAGGCGGGGGCTGTAGCATGGGGCCTCGACTGGACTATGTCGTCAGGGTATAGAGGGTATACGAATATGAAGATAGTCCGTGTACGAATACGGGGAGTGGGTGTGCGAATATGAAGATAGTCGGTGTACGAATAAGGTGAGAGTGTACGAATATGAAGATCGTCAATTTATGAATATACCGTTGTACGAATAAGGTGTGTGTGTGTGTGTGTGTGTGTGTGTGTGTGTGTGTGTGTGTGTGTGTGTGTGTGTGTGTGTGTGTGTGTGTGTGTGTGTGTGTGTGTGTGTGAGTGAGTGAGTGAGTGAGTGAGTGAGTGAGTGAGTAAGTAAGTAAGTAAGTGAGTGAGTGAGTGAGTGAGTGAGTGAGTGAGTGAGTGAGTGAGTGAGTGAATGAATGAATGAATGAGTGTGAGTGATTAAGTGAATGAATTGGTGTGAGCGAGCAAGTGAGCAAGTGAGCGAACGAATGAGCGAGCGAGCGCCCGAACCCGCGATCCGAGCAAGTGAGCGAGCGAACTCAAACAAGCGCCCCGGAACCGTCCCTAAACCTAACGGAACACAAAACAGAAATGATTACACAAGGGGGGGGAGGGAGAAGGGGAGGAGCAGACTTACGAGTAAACGAACGAGTAATGAATAATACGATTAAGGTCAATACGAGGGCGCAGGACTGTGAGGGGCGTCTCCCCCAAAATATATATTTACTCAACGAACTTTGCTAAAGGGAAAAGGGGCTGAGGCTAGTGTGAGCCAAACTGCGGGTAAGATAATGCCTGCGCAAATAGCTAAAGAGACTGCACTACAAAAACGACGCTTCATAAAACGGAGAGTTGGAAGCCAAAGGACGCGACGCCTTGTATCACCGACCGCAAAATAGCTCCGTCGATGAATCTTAATTACACAAGAAAAGTCATAGTAGTTTCAATGCAGAAAACAGTAAAGTCAATGGTAGTTTTTATTCAGAAAACAATAAGGCCAATGGTAGTCTTCATTCAGACAACAATAAATTTATGGTAGTCTTCATTCAGAAAACAATAAAGTCAATGGTAGTCTTCATTCAGAAAACAATAAGGCCAATGGTAGTTTTCACACAGAAAACAATAAAAGAAAATCAAATACTTCAGTAATGGACTGTAAACATGATCAAATCAAAAAACACACGTTGGCCCGCTACTGGAATTCAAAATACATCTAATAAATCAATCCTACAAATCTCCGTTACTGAATTTACAATGCACTTAACAAAAACACGCCATTATAACAACAGACATACACACACGAAAATGCAAGCGATATATTAAACTGAACAAAAGGCTCTGGTGATTCACCCAACAATTAATCTGCGTGATACAATACTATTCGAATAAGTGATATAGAAATTATGCAAAGTAGCTTAGCGTGACACTCGCAACGAACGATTAATAACCTGAATAAAATGAGATTAATAATACAGCGCGCGATGAACAAAGCATTATTAGTAATTTAGAACCATGAATGATGGATAATGTTCAAATAGCCTACTTTAACGAATGGAACATATTTGAGAGGACATTTATGATTTACGGGGAACTTCATTCAGGCGGCGAAGAGCGGGCCGGTGAAGAGAGAGTCGAATCATTTATTCGCATGTGAAAATGTTTTACTTCTCATGCTCGCTGTCTCTGTCTGACCCCCCCCCCCCGCCCTTTCCCCCCCCTCTCTCTCTCTCTCTCTCTCTCTCTCTCTCTCTCTCTCTCTCTCTCTCTCTCTCTCTCTCTCTCTCTCTCTCTCTCTCTCTCTCTCTCTCTCTCTCTCTCTCTCTCTCTCTCTCTCTCTTCTCTCTCTCTCTCTCTCTATCTCTCTCTCTCCCTTTATCTCTTTCTCTCCCTTTATCTCTCTCTCTCTCCCTTTATCTCTCTCTCTCCGTTTATCTCTCTCTCTCCCTCCCTTTATCTCTCTCTCTCTCCCTTTATCTCTCTCTCTCTCTCCCTTTATCTCTCTCTCTCTCTCCCTTTATCTCTCTCTCTCTCCCTTTATCTCTCTCTCTCTCTCCCTTTATCTCTCTCTCTCTCTACCTTTATCTCTCTCTCTCTCTCCCTTTATCTCTCTCTCTCTCTCTCTCTCTCTCTCTCTCTCTCTCTCTCTCTCTCTCTCTCTCTCCCTTTATCTCTCTCTCTCTTCCTTTATCTCTCTCTCTATCTCCCTTTATCTCTCTCTCTATCTCCCTTTATCTCTCTCTCTCTCCCTTTATCTCTCTCTCTCTCTCTCTCTCTCTCTCCCTTTATCTCTCTCTCTCTCTCTCTCTCTCTCTCTCTCTCTCTCTCTCTCTCTCTCTCTCTCTCTCTCTCTCTCTCTCTCTCTCTCTCTCTCTCACCGTTTATCTATCAATTTACCGTTTTGTCTCTCTCCCTCCGTCCCTCCTTCTTTTTCCTCCCTCAGGCCATCTTTTTTTCTTCTTCTCCCTCTCGCTACCTCCTCTTCTCACTTCCTTCCCTCCTCCCCTAATCCCTCTTCCTCTTGCTCTCTCCCTCCCCTCCCCCTCCCCCTCCCCCTCCCCCTCCCCCTCCCTCTCCCCTCACCCCTCCCTCTCTCAAAACAAAGAGGTACCTCAACCCCTTAACAAAATCACAAGAGTTAATCCTGATGAACAACAAATGCACAGAGAAGGGCACATCACGTACATCACCCTCCCCCCCCCCTAATTCACATGATTCATTTACGATACACCTCTTATCCGGTCGCGCGTCACCCTTTAATGTTCTCTCTTCCCATCATGTCACGCGTAAGAACAGTATTTCCACGTAAGAACAGGATTTCCCAGTAAGAATTATATTTCCCCCAAAGAATAATATTTCCCCCGTAAGAACAGTATTTCCCCGTAAGAATAACATTTCCCCCGTAAGACTAATATCTTCCCGTAAGAACAGTATTTCCTCGTAAGAATAATATTCCCTCCGTAAGAACAGTATTTCCCCCGTAAGAACAGTATTTCCCCGTAAGAATAACATATCCCCCGTAAGAATAACATTTCCCCGGTAAGATCAGTATCCCCGTATAAATAACATTTCCCCCGTAAGAATAATATTTCCCCGTAAGAACGACATTTCCCCGTAAGAATTGCATTTCCCCCGTAAGAATAACATATCCCCCGTAAGAATAGTATTTCCCCGGAAGGAACAGTATTTCCCCCAAAGAATAACATTCCCGTAAAAACAGTATTTCCCCATAAGAACATTTCCCCCGTATGAACGTTATTTCCCCCAAAGAACAGTATTTCCCCATAAGAATAACATTTCCCCCCTAAGAATAACATTTCCCCGGTAAGAACAGTATTTCCCCCGTAAGAATGATATTTCCCCCGTTAGAATATTTCCCCGTATGAACAGTATTTCCCCCGTAAGAACAGTATTTCCCCGGTAAGAACAGTATTTCCCCCGTAAGAATAACATTTCCCCGTAAGAACAGTATTTCCCCCGTAAGAATAACATTTCCCCCCTAAGAACAGTATTTCCCCGTAAGAATTATATTTCCCCCAAAGAATAATATTTCCCCCAAGAATAATATTTCCCCTCAAGAACAGTATTTCCCCGTAGGACTAACATTTCCCCCGTAAGTATGATATTTTACGCGCTTCTTCCCCCACGTGCTGTCCCTCCCCGCCGCAGCGCGCGTGTCCGAACTCCCACCTCCTTCGCGCTGCGTGTCCCTAAAACCGGTGATTTTATGCATCCTTCCGCATGCAAATCCGCGATATGTTGCGTCACGTTGCATAATTTGCCTTGCATTTACTTCTCTCTGTCTCGTGTTTCTTCTTTATTTCGTGAGAATTATCTATTTCTACTCTTTTTGTTTTGTTTTGTTATGTTCATCATCATCATCTTTTCGTTTTCTTTTTTTTTCTTTTTCTGGTCATTTCCCTCATTTCCTTCTTCCTCCTTCATTTCTTCGTTCCCTCTTTCCTCCTCCTCCTTCTCCTTCTTTTTATTCTTCCTCACCCCCTACTCATTCTCCTCCTCCTCCTCGTCTTCGTCCTTCTCCTTCTTCCTCCTTCCTAATTCCTCTTCCCTACTCCCTTCTCCTCGTTCCTCCTCTCTCCTCCCTCTTACGTACTCCCTCCTCCCTCCTCCTTCCTCCTTCCTCTCTCCTCACTCCTCCTCCTCCTTCCTCCTTCCTCCCTCCTCAGAACCATCCTCTCTACACAAAGCACATAACCCAAAGCCCATACAGACACTTAAAGAAAAAAAACAAGAACACTCTTTTCTACGAGAATGACCCATATATCAACTTACCATAATGAAGTCTTTCTTCTCCCCCCCTCCCCCCCCTCAGAACCACCTCTCTTCCCACGTGAGTCGTACTTCCGAGACACTCCACCCACTTCCAGGAGATTCTTCTCGTTCCTGTATTATAATCCTAGTGGTTCATTGTCGTTGTTGTGTTGTGTCTTCCCTTCTGTAGAATTATCTTTATCTAAGGGATGACCTACTTCCCGTGACTCTCGACAGGGTACAGAAAAAAATAAATTCTCTCGCAGTGGTACACACATACACATACATATACATACACACACACACACACTCAAACACACACATACTCGAACACACACACACAGACACAAAAAAAAAACACACACACGCACAAATGCACACAAACAAACACACACACAGCTACATACACACACTCAAACACGCACACACACTCAAACAAACACACACACACTTAAACAAATAAACACACACACACAAATGCACACAAACAAACACACACACACCTACATACACACACTCAAACACACACACACACTCAAACACACACATACTCAAACAAACACACACACACTCAAACAAACACACACACACCTACATACACACACACACACACACACACACACACGGGCCCATTTCCCCTTTCCAATCCCGCACTCAATCTAAGACGGTCGAATCCCTTGTTCTATCCCACAAAGTCTTCAGGCTTCTTCTCTCTCTCCTCTCTCCTCTCCCCTCCTACTCTCTTCCATCTCCTCTCCTTCCCTCTTCCCTCTCCTCCCCTTCCCTCTCCTTCCCTCTCCTTTCTTTCCCTTCTTCCCTCATCAATCTCCCCTCCTTCCCTCTTCCTTCTCCTCTCCTTCCCTTCTTCCCTCTTCACTCTCCCCTCTTTCCCTCCTTCCCTCTTCCCTTTTTCCCTCCTTCCCTCTCTCCTTCCCACTTCCCTTCTCCCCTCATTATTCTCCCCTCCTTCCCTCTTCCCTCCTTCCTCTCACGCACTAAGAAGTCGACCGACGAGGACAAACTATTGGCAATCCTAATTTCCTTCATCATTATCCATTTATCCACCAAATTATCCACTGGTAACCTACCGCTGATACCTATCCCTTCCTTCGCTACCGCATGTCTTCAACTTCCTTAACATCTTGACAATCCTAGCCTCACCCGATCCCGAATCTCTCCTAATCCGTACCCTTCCCAATCCTACACCCTCCTAATCCTTCATTTCAGTCCTTATCCCTCCTAATCCTACCCCCTACCAATCCTTCCCCTCTCCTAATCATTTCCTATCCTAATCCTACCCCTCTGTTAATCATTTTCCATCCTAATCCTACCCCCTCCTAATACATTATAGTCTTTTATCGTCGTTATCATCACTATTATCGCTGTAACTAGGACTATCCTCATTATCATTATTCAATTCCCACCCTTCCCTTCTTCGCTTTCTTTCTACCTCCTTCCCCGTTTCTCTCTTGGCGTTTTCCCTTTTTGTCTCCCCTTTCCATTCTTCCTTTCCTCGTGCTTTATCAAATTCTCTTTCGTTTCGTGATTTTCATCTTTACCCGTGTCTTTGTCCCCTATCTGTCTTCTTCCAGTCTTTCAGTGTTTCTCTCTTCCCATCATTCTCTATCCCTTCGTCTTTTTACTCCATTCTTGTCCATCTTCTTTCGTTCTCCTTCCTTTCTCGTTCGATTTCTATCTTTTACTTTCTACCAATCTGTCTTCATTCATATTTCCATCTCTTTCATCACTTATCTCTCATTTCCCTCTCTTTCCATCTCCTTCACCCTCTCCCTCGACGCTGTTTCCACTTATTCTTCTTTTTCTTTTCTTTCCCCTTCTTTCTGTTCACCCCGGGCTTCGTCCTCTTTCATTCCCATTCCCTCTATCCTACACCCTTTTCTCTCTTCCTCCATTCCCTTCTCCGTTCCGCTCCCTCCCTTATTCGCCCACTCATTCACTCGTTCACTCACTCATTCATTCACTTACTCACTCACTCATTCATTCATTCATTCATTCACTCACTCACTCACCCACTCATTCATTCACTCACTCATTCATTTACTCACTCACCCACTCATTCATTCATTCATTCACTCACCCACTCATTCATTCACTGACTCACCCACTCATTCATTCACTGACTCACCACTCATTCATTCACTCACCCACCCACTCATTCATTCACTCACTCACCCACTCTTTCATTCACTCACTCACTCACCCACTCATTCATTCACTCACACACCCACTCATTTACCCACTCATTCATTCGCTCACTCACCGACTCATTCATTCACTCACTCACCCACTCACTCATTCACTCATTCATTCATTCACTCACTGACTCTCGACTCTCCTTTCACTCTCACTCTCTTTCCCGCTCCCCCTCTCCCCCACCATCCCTGTCTCTTCCTCCTTCTCCCTCATTCTACACACAATCATGGCCGTCTTATCCCCCACTTCCTCTCTCCCCCCGTCTCCCTCATTCCTAATTTATTTTCCCCCTATCCCCCCTCCCCCAAACCCCCCACTCCCTCTCACACCCCTCCTACCCATCCACCCTCCCTCCCTCCTTCTTCAACTCTCTCCTCCAAACCCACCCCCCTCTTCCCCTCTCTCCCCCAAACACTCCCTCCTTTCCCCTTCCCTTCCCTCCCTGTCCTCTCCTCTCCCCTCCCTCTTCTCTCTCCTCCAACCCCACCCCCTCCCTACCCCACCCATCCTCTGCCCTCCCCTCCCTACCCCCCCCATCCTCTCCCTCTCTCCTCCGCTCCCTCTCTCCTCCGCTCCCTTTCCCCCACCCTCTTCTCCCTCTCTCCTCCCATCCCCTCCCTCCCCACCCCCCCCCTCCTCTCCCTCTCTCCTCCGCTCCCTTTCCCCAACCATCTTCTCCCTCTCTCCTCCCCCCCCCCCGCTCCCTACCCCACCCGTCCTCTCCCCCCCCCCCCACCGCCGAAGCGCATCCAGCACGAGACCATAAAGGGGATGTGTGCAGACGAAACGCAAGCACAAAAAGCAGGGAAATGCTCACCCGCGCCAGACCAAACACAGGGGGGGGGGGGGTACGACTGGAGACGGGGGTGGGGGGGGAGGAATTGTTTGGAGAATTGTGCTCTGTAAGGGGGTTAGGGGGTTGGGGTGTATGTGGTGTGTGGGGTGGTGGTGGAGGGAGGGGGTGGGGGTGGGGGCACGACTGGAGACGGGGGGCGGGGGAGGGGAGGAAGGAATTGTTTGGAGAATTGTGCTCTCTAAGGGGGGTTAGGGGGTGGGGTGTATGCGGTGGTGTGTGGGGTGGTGGTGGAGGGAGGGGGTGTAAGGGTTTGCGGAAGGGTGGGGTTATTGTAGGGGTTTTAAAGGAGATTGGAGAGGTTAGAGGTGGTGGTGGGGGTTGGGGGTAGCGAGGTTACTGTGTGGACTCAAGAGGGGAAGGGGAAGGGGGGGTTAGGTTAGGGGTGGAGGGGGGGAGGAATGTGTAAAGGCGGCGGAAGTTACAGTGGGGGGTTTCGGGCGTGGGTAGGGAGGGAGGGGAATGGGCAAGGGGTTAGAGTGGGCGTGAAAGCGGAGGTTTCAGAAGGCGTGCTCAGACCGGCAGGGGTTGGATATCGGCGAAAGTGTGAGGTTGGAGTTGGATGGATCTGGGTTGTGGGTTGTGGAGTGAGACTAGAGTGCGAGTGTGAGAGTGGATGTGGGGCTGAGGACTTGCGAGGGGGGGGAGAGAGTTGTGAGGAGGGAAGGGTGTAAGAACGAGGGGGGAAAGTGTGTAATAACGGGGGGGGGGGGGGGAGAGTTGTGAGGGGGGAAGGGTGTACGAACGGGGGGGAGAGTTGTGAGGGGAATGGTGTACGAACGGGGGGGAGGGGGAGAGCTGTGAGGGGAGGGAGAGGATTTAAGAACGGGGTGGGGGAGTCGTGGGTAGGGGGAGTGAGGAGTAAGTGAGAGCTACGACAAATGCAAAGGCGAGTGTGAGGATGCAAGGGCGTGTAGAGTCGAGACTTAGCGTGAAAACAAGAGCTTATAAATCGGAGGAAATGAAGGACAAGAAAAAAAAGTGGGGGGGGCGGAGGGAGAGGGAAGAGGAAAGAAAAAAAAGGAAGCAACAAAAGAACGAAAGAAGAGATCTGGAGAGAAAAGGAGCTGAAAAAACACTAGGGTAGGAGAACTGGCGCCTTGATGAGGAGGAGCTGAAAGGTGATAGCATTAGGGACGGGAAGGTA
>NC_091549.1:14422954-14441769 GCF_042767895.1 Penaeus vannamei
AAAAGAAAAGAAAAGAAAAAATGAATAAAAATCACGACTTTGGGTCCGAAAAAAATCACATAAATTATGAAAACGATAATAACCCTTTGCCTCAATACCCAGTAATTATATCAAATGACGCGTAAAATAGGCCTATTTACGGGATCCACATTATCATTTATGAGGGAAACTAATTACCATAACCCTTGACGAAGAAATGAAAATTGATGTGAATTTTTCATCATTGGCTAAAGAGCAAAGCAAAGCAAAGCAAAAAAAAAAAGAAAAAAAAGAAAAGAAAAAAAGAAAAAAAAACAAAAGAAAAGAAAAAAGAAAAGAAAAAGCAAAGCAAAGCAAAAAAAGAAAAAAAAAGGAAAAAAAGAAAAAAAAAACATTGCCACGTGTGTAATTCATGTAAATTAAATTGTTGGACGTGGATGCATTTCTCCTGATGAGCCTAAATTAGACCGGAAAGATTCTACTTTTGATATAAATGGGAAAATAGTGAAGATCCTGGATGTGTTCAGTAGGATTCCTTTAATTTGGAAAAATAATGACCATCTCAAAATAGGTGAGAAAGATTCTATTTTGTTAAAAAAAAAAGGGGGGGGGGGAAGTGGCAATCCTAAATCAAGAGAAAACTTTTACTTTTAATATAAATGGGACATTCCTGATGAACCTCCGTTTGGTCAGAAAGATTTTGCTTTTGATATAAATTAGGAAATACTGATGACCCTAAATTTGGTCATTTGTACATGATCGAACCCATAAAAAATGAAGCGTTGGAACAATATATCTGGAACGCCAACCTCTAAAACATTTACTCTCAATTTAACACCATTTATTCATTTCATTTTATTTCATTTATAGATTAATAATCCTTCCCTGTCCCCGCATTCGTCGAAAAGACATTTTGCACATTTTTTTTTTTAATCCGAACCAACTCGCCCTCACAATCTTTCTCTCAATTTTCGCCTTTAAAGCACAGCAAACCTTACCCTGACTGACGTTCACTTCAAAATATATGTGGGAACTAGAGCCAATATCCCTCCCCCCCCGACAGTATGTTTATGAGCACGCTGTTGCCCCTAAATGCTGGTCGACCTTAAAGAGCAAATGAGGGAAAACTGAAAGCATTTTACCTGCTCGACTTCGGGGATCTTTTAAAGCCCCGAGACTCCTTATTAGAATATTGGGATTTATATGTTACTATAATAATCTTTATTATCATTATCATCTTATTATCATTATCATCCTAATTATCATCTCATTATTAATATCATTATTATCATTATCATTACTGTTATCATTACCATTAGTATTATCATTGTAATTATTATCATCATTATTATTGTCGTTCTCATTACCATTATTATAATCATTATTGTTATTATTTCTATTATCATTATCATTATCAATGTTATTGCTATCATTATTATTCAATTTTCGTAGTCCTTCCTGCTGTGTAATTTTGTTAACTTCGTGGGACATTTTTTTTAATACATCGTATTGTAGAATATTAAATACTCTATGGATTGAACTTTTCTCAAAGTCATTTCATTAGATCTGACTCTATTTACCCGTTCATTAATCTATCGTTATTGGTTTATCATTGTCGTCGTCGTTGTCGTCATGATCATCATCATAGTCATCATCATCATCATCATCCTCATTATCATCATCATTATCATATACCAAGCCACTTCTACCCAAATACCCAGCACATGAGCCACTTCTACCCCGCATACCAAGCATGCGATCTGAACCCAACCCAGATCAAGCCACTTAAACCCACCAAACCAGCATGTGATCTGAACCCCATCAGACCAAACCACTTGCACTCCAAGCACACAATCTGAACCTTTGCAAACCAACCCATTTCTACCAAGCTCAAGATCTGAACCCTTGCAAACCAACCCACTTCTACCCACCCACTTAGCACATGATCTGAACCCTTACAACCCACACACCAAGCACATGATCTGAACCCTTACAACCCACACACCAAGCACATGATCTGAACCCTTCTAAACCAACCCACTTCTACCCACCCACTTAGCACATGATCTGAACCCTTACAACCCACTCACCAAGCACATGATCTGAACCCTTACAACCCACACACCAAGCACATGATCTGAACCCTTACAACCCACACACCAATCACATGATCTGAACCCTTACAACCCACTCACCAATCACATGATCTGAACCCTCACAACCCACACACCAAGCACATGATCTGAACCCTCACAACCCACACACCAAGCACATGATCTGAACCCTTACAACCCACACACCAAGCACATGATCTGAACCCTTCTAAACCAACCCACTTCTACCCACCCACTTAGCACATGATCTGAACCCTCACAACCCACACACCAAGCACATGATCTGAACCCTTACAACCCACACACCAAGCACATGATCTGAACCCTTCTAAACCAACCCACTTCTACCCACCCACTTAGCACATGATCTGAACCCTTACAACCCACTCACCAAGCACATGATCTGAACCCTTACAACCCACTCACCAATCACATGATCTGAACCCTCACAACCCACACACCAAGCACATGATCTGAACCCTTACAACCCACACACCAAGCACATGATCTGAACCCTTGCAACCCACACACCAAGCACATGATCTGAACCCTTCCAAACCAACCCACTTCTACCCACCCACTTAGCACATGATCTAAACCCTTACAGCCCACACACCAAGCACATGATCTGAACCCTTCCAAATCAACCCACTTCTACCCACCCACTTAGCACATGATCTGAACCCTTCCAAACCAACCCACTTCTACCCACCCACTTAGCACATGATCTGAACCCTTACAACCCACACACCAAGCACATGATCTGAACCCTCACAACCCACACACCAAGCACATGATCTGAACCCTTACAGCCCACGCACCAAGCACATGATCTGAACCCTTCTAAACCAACCCACTTCTACCCACCCACTTAGCACATGATCTGAACCCTTACAACCCACTCACCAAGCACATGATCTGAACCCTTACAACCCACTCATCAATCACATGATCTGAACCCTCACAACCCACACACCAAGCACATGATATGAACCCTTACAACCCACACACCAAGCACATGATCTGAACCCTTCTAAACCAACCCACTTCTACCCACCCACTGGCACATGATCCCTGAACCCTTACAACCCACACACCAAGCACATGATCTGAACCCTTACAACCCACACACCAAGCACATGATCTGAACCCTTACAACCCACTCACCAATCACATGATCTGAACCCTTACAACCCACTCACCAAGCACACGATCTGAACCCTTCCAAACCAACCCACTTCTACGTACCTACCCACCTAGCACACGATCTGAATCAAACAACCCACACACCGAGCACGTGACCTGAACCCAGCCAGAACCCAACCCGAACCAAGCAACTTACGTCCCACACGCCCTGGTTCGGCCCCCGGCTCACGCACGCAGTAAGCGGACAGCAATATCGATTCAGTACTGACTACCGGCCCAGGAAGGTCGCGATTCGCTCACTTAGTTTCGTTGTCGATGGTTCTTGCCTTCTGCCTTTCTCTTTTTCTTCTCTACTTCTTTTTTCCTTTCTACTCTTTTACATCTTTCTCTGTCTATATGTCTGTCTGTCTGTCTGTCTGTCTGATTCTTTCTCTCACTTACTCCCACCAACGCTCGCTCTCCCCCTTCTTTTCCCTCCCTCCCTCCCTCGCTCATTTCTTCCCTCTCTTCCTCACTTCCTCCCTCCCTCCCTCCATCCCTACTCCTTCTTCCTCCCTCCCTCCCTCCCTCCCTCCTTCGTTACCTCCCTCCCTCCCTCCCCTCCTTCGTTACCTCCCTCCCTCTCCCACTCCCTCCCTTCCTCCCTCCCTCCTTTTCTTCCTTCCTACTCTCCCTCCCTCCCTCCCTCCCTCTTTACCCTCCTCCCCCTTCGCTTCATTTCCCAACATATGCCATCTTCAACTGATTGCAATATTCATGCTGCTATCGAAATCATTTTGAAGGCCTTGCAAAATAGGAGAAACGAATGCGCTTTTGGGAAGGAAAAAGAGGAAGACAGGGAGGAAGGGAGGGAAGTGGAGAGAGAGAGAATTAGAGAGAGAGAGAAATAGAGAGAGAGAGAAAAATAGAGAGAGAGAGAGAGATAGAGAGAAAGAGAGAGAAAGAGAGAGAGAGAGAGAGAGAGAGAGAGAGAGAGAGAGAGAGAGAGGAGGAAGAGAGAGAGAAAGAGAGAGAGGAGGGAGAGAGAAAGAGAGAGAATGAGAGAGAGAGAATTGAGAGAGAGAGAGAAAGAGAGAGAAGAGATAGAAAGAGAGAGAGAGAGAGAGAAAGAGAGAGAGAGAAAAAGAGAATCAAAAAGAGAAACAAGAGAGAAAGAAAAAGAAAGAGGGAGGAGAAATAGATCCCGCATTTACAGAGAGGAGAAACTTTAAGAGAGAGAGAGGCGAGAAAGGAGAGAGAAAGGGAGAAATAGGCGGGAGGGCGGGAAATAGAGAGAGAAGTCGCATCCTCGCCCCCCCCCCGCCCCTTCCCCTCCCCCCATTCCAATCTCCGGCGAGGGCGCGCGTCCCCCAGCTCCCGAGGTTTTTATAACGCCATAAAGACCTTCTTATCTATAGTCGAGCCAGCTAGCCCTTGGGGTGTCTAGGGGAGAGGGGGGAGGAGGGTGGGGAGGGAGAGAGGGGGAGAGAGAGGGAGAGAGAGAGAGAGAGGGAAGAAAGAGGGGGGGAGAAGGAAAGAGGATTATAGGGAAACAGAGAGAGACAGAGAAATAGAGGGTGGAAAGGGGGTTAAAGAGAGGGAGAAATAGAGAGAGAGAGAAAGAGAGAGAGAAAAAAATAGAATCAAAAAGAGAAACAAAGAGAAAGAAAGAAAAAGAGAGAAACCAGATCCCGCATTTACAGACTTTCCACAACTTTAAAGGAAGAGGCGAGAAGGGAGGAAGGGCGGGCGGGCGGGCGGGCGGCGGTCGCATCCTCACCCCCTCCCCCACCCCCCACCCCGCCCCTTCCCCTCCCCCCATTCCAATCTCCGGCGAGGGCGCGCGTCCCCCAGCTCCCGAGGTTTTTATAACATAAAGGGGAAAATCGAGCCAACAGCCCTTGGGGTGTCTAGGGAAGGAGGGAGGGAGAGGTGGGGAGGGAGTGGGGGAAGGAGCGTGAGAAGGAGGGGAGAAGGGGAGAGAAAGGAAGGAGAGGTTACGGATGAGAGAGAGAGACAGGAGAGGGTTAAGAGAGATAGGGAGGAGGGTGGGGAGGGAGAGGGGAGGAGGAGGAGTGGGAAGGAGCGGGGAGGGGGAGAAGGAAAGGGGTTAGGAAACAGAAGGGAGAGGGAAGGAGCGTGGGAAAGGGAGAGGGAAGGAGGGGGGAGAAAATGGGGTTGGGGAAGGATGGAGGGAGGTGGGAAAAGGGGTGGGAAGGGAGGGAGAGGGAGAGAGAGAAGGAGGGACTGAGAGGGAGACGGAGGGAAGGGAATGGACAGGAGGGAAATGAGAGGGAAGGAGGGAGGAGGGGGGACAGAAAGGGGTGAGAAAGGGGAAAGGGAGAGGAAAGGGAGGGAGAGATTAAGATGTGAGAGAGAGAGAGACAGAGGTGTTGAAGAGAGATAGTGGGAAGGGGGAGTAGGACGGAGAAGAAGAAGGAGCAAAGTGGGGGTGCGTTGATAGGAGGGGTGGGAAAAGAGGGAACTAGGGGAGGAGCAAGAGAGAGAGAGAGAGAGAGAGAGAGAGAGAGAGAGAGAGAGAGGGAGAGAGAGAGAGAGAGAGAGAGAGAGAGAGCAGAGCGAGAGAGAGACCGAGAGAGAGAGAGAGAGAGAGAGAGAGAGAGAGAATATATAGAGAGAGAAGAGAGACAGTATAAGAGAGAGGCAGAGAGAAACGAGAGAGAGAGAGACCGGAGTATATATAGAGAGCAGTATATATATATATATATATATATATATATATATATATATATATATATATATATATATATATATATATATATATATATAATCGAAACGAGAGAGAGAGAGAGCGAGAGAGAGAGACCGAGAGACCGAGAGAAAAAAAAAGAGTTTAGTCACCGTTGCCTCTTACTGTGGGGCTAATAGAGCAACTCCTTGAACGGGAAGAGGAAGGAGGCGAGGGGGGGGGGGTGGAAGGGAGGAGAGGAGTAAGAGGAAATGCGCAGGAAGATAGGAACAGCGGGCAGGGTCAAACGCAAGAAAGAACACTGTACTTTTTCCCGAGATGAAGATGCAATCGGGTATTTCTCTTTTTCGTTTGTCTATTATTATCATTATTATTATTATTATAATTATCATTATTATTCTCTTTGTTCTATGACCATTATTATCATTATTATCTATTTTTTTATCATTATTGTTATTATTATTATCATTATAATTATCATTATTATTCTCTTTGTTCTATGGTCATTATCATCATTTTTATCTATTATTATTACTATTATCATTACTTTTACTATCATTATCATCACTATTACTACTACTACTACTACTATTATCATTATTATCATTATTATTATTGTCATCATTATCGTTATCATTATTACTTTCATTATCATTATCATTATCATTCCTATTACTATCATTATCAGTAATTATTATCAATATTATCACAATTATTATTATCATTATCATTACCATTACTATTTTCATCATCATTATAATTATCATTTATCCTTCTAATCATTCACTTATTGTTATTTCGAGGCGATGCACTTAAAAGGTTAATGATGAATTGCCCGTGTACAAAATGTCAAAAGAACATGTATCTCCATTAAATCATCATTAGGAACCTATCAATTAGAAACCAATCATCATTTAGTCAATCAGCAGCTAATTATCATCATCGACAGCATAAGATAATTATCCTGACCAACCTATGAAATATCACATGATTATCACCGAACTGGGAGTCGCCAATTATCATCGCCTGTCCGTGGAGTACCATCACTACCAGCTGGTCAAGTATCAATTTCGTAATAAACCTGTCATCTCCATCACTCATCTCACCAACAGGTCAGGTGCGTCGGAACAGGTCATGCAAGGGAACAGATTTAAGTTCTCGGCCACCACACACGCATGCACGCACACACACACTCGCTCGCACTCATACGCACGCACGCACTCACACACACACTCTTTCTTTCTTTCTTTCTCTTTCTCTTTCTCTTTCTCTTTGTCTTTCTCTTTCTCTCTCTCTCTCTCTCTCTCTCTCTCTCTCTCTCCCTCCTCCCTCTCTCTCTCTCTCTCTCTCTCTCTCTCTCTCCTCTCTCTCTCTCTCTCTCTCTCTCTCTCTCTCTCTCTCTCCTCTCTCTCTCCTCCTCCCTCCCTCCCTCTCTCTCTCTCTCTCTCTCTCTCTCTCTCTCTCTCTCTCCCTCCTCCCTCCCTCCCTCCTCTCCCTCCCTCCCTCTCTCTCTCCCTCCCTCCCTCCCTCCCTCTCCCTCTCTCCCTCCCTCTCCCTCCCTCCCTCCCTCCCTCTCTCTCCTCCTCCCTCCCTCCCTCCCTCCCTCCCTCCCTCCTCTCTCTCTCCCTCCCTCCCTCCTTCCTCTCTCTCTCTCCCTCCCTCCTCTCTCTCTCCCTCCCTCCCTCCCTCTCTCCCTCCCTCCCTCCCTCCTCTCTCCTCCCTCCCTCCCTCCTCTCTCCTCCCTCCCTCCCTCCTCTCTCCTCCCTCCCTCCCTCCTCTCTCCTCCCTCCCTCCCTCCTCCCTCCTCCCTCCCTTCCTCCCTCCCTCCCTCCTCCTTCCCTCCCTCTCTCTCTCCTCCCTCCCTCTCTCTCTCCTCCCTTCCTCTTTCCCACCCTCCCTCTCTCCCTCCCTCCCTTCCTCTCTCCCTCCCTCCCTCCCTCTCTCTCTCCCTCCCTCCCTCTCCCTCTTCCGCCCTCTCTCTCCTTCTCCCTCCCTCCCTCTCTCCCTCTCTCTCTCTATCTCCTCCCTCTCAAACCTCTGTCGTCTCACAAACAAAATAATGCACAAAAGAAAGAAGAAAAAAAAAAAAATGCTCTCCCACCCCCGCTACAAAATCCGCCAGCAACCCCGTCCTTTCTTCCAGCCAGCAGCGTCGCGTCGCCTCGGCTACCTCGAAAACACCTGCACCTAATTACACGGGACATTAAACTCTCAGCGTCGGTACCAAGCTAAAAAAAAAAAAAAAAAAAAATGGGAGGGGGGAGGGTTAATTACATATCCTACTAAGTCCACTGCGGGAATTAATAGCGCAGATACTTTTTTTGTGTGTATATAAACTTATGTGGGTGGATTAATAGGTATTGTCAGAGTAACTCTTTTATCACAATACGAAATTATAAAAAAAGAAAAATCCATAAAATTCGTTAAATACATTGAGACGGAAGTCACTGCTACGGATTGCACTATGAACTCCGAAGCTAAATTAACAGTCCCAGGAAGGAATCGCATCCCAGGGGCTAGAGGAGTTCCTTGCCTAACGAGCCAATTAGTGTAATTCTGGCGGAATAACGAGGCCGTTGGAGCTGTCGCAAAAACCGGACGGGCTAGGGAAGGGGTGGGGGGAGGGGAGGGAGTTGAGTACACACGCGCTTCTAAATTCATTTCGAACGCTCTTGAATAGGGATTAAATTTGTTCCTTCTCTCTCTCTCTCTCTCTCTCTCTCTCTCTCTCTCTCTCTCTCTCTCTCTCTCTCTCTCTCTCTCTCTCTCTCTCTCTTCTAAACTTCTATTTGCCACCTATTTCCTCTATTCAGTCTCCTCTCCTCTCCTTTCTCCCATCTTTCTGCATTTCCCATATACATTTTCCCTCTCCCACTTTCCTTTCTTGTCCCCTTACTCTTCCTTTCCCTTTCCCCTCTCCGCTTCCTATTCCCACTCCTCTAAACCCTTTCCTGCCCAACCAAGCCACGAATTTCAGCAACCAAGAAAGAAAAAAGAGGAAGTTATAAATAATTCCGAAAGCCGGCGACCCGAGGGAGACTTCCGAATATTAAAAACCACTCTCGGGTGACCTGGGAATAATTCCCGGAGGTGCAAACCATAAAGGCTCTCATCCGGGGCCTTTATGGGACTCGTAAATGGTGGCAGCACTTGTAACGCGATTGGCGATAATCAGTCTGCATTTGCGGGAGGAAGGAAGGGGTGAGGGGGTGATGGGGAGAGGGGAGGGCCTTCCTTTTCAGATCTTGTGGTGGTGGTCTTAGAGGGGTGCAGGAAGGGAGGGGGGGTTAGATCTTGCAGTTATTGGCATCGATGAGGTAGGTAGGTTATGGGTAGAATACTGTACTCGCGAGTTTTGAGGGCAAAGTGAAGGTGGCGGTGGGGAGGGTTAGTGGGTAGGTAGAATATAGTAATAAGGAGCATAGATGTAACTATAAAACCGGAGGGAAGTTGAGTATAGTATGGTGAATGGGCTAAGTAATAGTAAGTCAACAGGGTACACTGACTGGGTTGATTACTGTAGTATAAAATCAGTAATGTTGGGGGTTCAGGACAGGTATGCAAAAACCCTGCCATTGGCTCTGTAATCTGCATACATTCATAAGGATCTCCTGGAAGTAACTGCTAGGCCAAAAGCTCGTAAGGAGTATTCAATTCTCAAAACGCAATGACCGGAGACCTCTTGTGAAATGCATCATTTGCTATTACAGCTGTAGAGTTCAAGATTTAATATTCATAAAATTATAAATATACCATCTACTGTCAACGCACTAAAACGTTATGCCACATGACTATTAAAAATGCTCAAATTTCCCCTTCTACCTTTCCCTTTCTCTTCTCCATGACTCCCGTGAAATACCACGAAAAGTGGAGAGTGTAACAGGAATTAAAGGTTCTTTAAAAGGCTCAGAAATAGAGAAGTTAAAGGGGTTTAAATCACTTTTTCATGGGACTTTATCTACCACACCCTCTAGGAGATAAGGACAAGAAATATCACTTCCAGAGAAGATGAACATTTTGGCCATTTATCACCTTTTGAAAGATGAAGGCGCTAAACTCCGGACAGTCGACACTAAATCCAGGGTACAGTAAATGTATTTGTTTCTTCTTTTTTCTACTTTTTATTTTCATTTTTGTTTTCTTTCTTACTTCCTTCTTCTTTTCCTTTTCTCCTTCCTCTTCCTCTTGCTCCTCCTTTTTCTTCCTTTTTCTTCTTCTCCCTCCTCCTCCTTCCTTCTTCTCTTCCCCCTCATCCTCCTCCCTCCTTCCTCTTTCCTCCTCCCTCTTTCCCTCTCCTCACCCCTCCTTCCTCCTCCCTCCTCCCTCCTAATCCTCCATCTTGCTCCCTCTATCCACTACATTTTCCCTTCTTTTAAGTTTTAATCAGCATTAGTAAAAAGAAAAAAAGAAAGGAAAAGAAAAAAAAACATTAATAAAAAGAAAGACAAGAAAGAAAGAAAAAAAAGCATTAACAAAAAGAAAAAAAGAAAGGAAAAGAAAAAAATATGAATAAAAAGAAAAAAATAAAATAAAATAAAAGAAAAGAAAGCATTAACAAAAGCAAAAAAGCAGAAAGTAAAAGCAAAAAAAAATCGTCTATCAAAAGTGAACAAATGAGCCCGACACATTATTACCCGGATAATTACTAGTTATGGTCGTTGCAACGCCCGACACGTAACTGCAAAACAACACTTCCACTGCACGTTATTGCACAAGGTATATCACACTCTGTTTCTACCTCCTGTCTCTTCTCTTCATTCTACTCTCTCTCACTCTCTCACTCACTCACTCACTCACTCACTCACTCACTCACTCACTCACTCTCTCTCTCTCTCTCTCTCTCTCTCTCTCTCTCTCTCTCACACACACACACACACACACACACACACACACACACACACACACACACTCCATTCTCACACTCACCACACTGCCTTCACACTCACTCTCCTCCTTCTCATTCTCTAACTCACTCACTCTCCCACTCCTCTCCCACTCTCTCACTCTCCCACTCTTACCTATGCATCTAATTACCTCCAACGCCGGGCCTTCCTCTCCTCCCCTTCCGTTTCCCCATCTCCCCCCCTCCCCCTCAAGGAAAATATAGAGCCTAAAACGCACCCCCACCCCCACCCCCATTCCCATTATGAATTCCCCAATCTAATAGACAGAGCCTGCCACCGGGTGTCCCTCGCTCTGGCCGCCCTCTGAAACCTCTCGTGGGGAAGTTTTAATCTTTTTTTTTCTCTCTCTCTTTCTCTGTCTCTCTGTCTCTGTCTCTGTCTCTGTCTCTGTCTCTGTCTCTGTCTCTGTCTCTGTCTCTGTCTCTGTCTCTGTCTCCTGTCTCTCTCTCTCTCTCTGTCTCTCTCTCTCTCTGTCTCTCTCTCTCTCTCTCTCTCTCTTCTCTCTCTATCTATCTATATATATATATATATATATATATATATATATATATATATATATATATATATGCATATAAATACACACACATGTATATCTTGTTCTCTCTCTCTCTCTCTCTCTCTCTCTCTCTCTCTCTCTCTCTCTCTCTCTCTCTCTCTCTCTCTCTCTCTCTCTCTCTCTCTCTCTCTCTTTTTTTTTACCTTTTGACCTTTGTTTGCCTCAGCGTTCTCTTCCCCCTTCACCCCCCCTTCTAACACACTCTTCTTTTGTTAGCGTCTTTTATTTGGTCTCTCTTTCTATTCTTTTTTACAAAATATTTTATGTTAGAATCTTTCTTTTTTCTCTTGGATTACTTTTAAATGCTTTTTTTTTTTTCTTTCTTTTTTGCTCCTTTTTGCTTTTCTTTAATAATTTCATTTTTTGTTCTTATGTACTTGTATCTCTTTTTAAGGCTTTGGCTCTGGCATAATTAGAATTTCCCTTTATTCATAACGAAAGAACAACAATGCAATTTTCTTTCTCCCTTTTTTCGGTTCCCTTATATGGCTCAGCATTTTTTTTTTTTTTTCGTGTATCCATTATCCGCTCGCATTATCCTTTTCTTCGTTATCTTTTCTTTCCTTTCTCATCACTCGCTTTTATATGTTCTCGGTCTTTTCTTCTTCCCATTCGCTCTCCTTTGTTTCACTGCGACCTCTTATTTCACCTCTCCTCTCCCATCTCTTTATTCCACTAACTCACACCCTTTTTCTCTCTCTCTTTCCCTCTTCTTCCTTCCTATTTTCATCACATTGTCTCAACTTCCCTTCTACTCTACTCTCCTTTATGTCCTCGTTGGCTCTCCTTTCGCCATCATGATCTTTTTATCTCCCTATCTCCCCCCCCCCCTTATTTTTCCTTTCCCCTTCCTTCTCTTTCTTTCGCTTCGCTCTCTCCTTACCTTTTCCTTCCTCTTCCCTTCACTTCCCCTTTCCTCCCTCCCTTCATTTTTCCTTTTCCCCTTTCCCTTTCCCTTTAATTTCCCTTCCCTTCCTCTTCTCTTCCCTTCTCCTCCCTTCCTCCCCCTCCTTCCTCTCCCCCTCCTTCTCCTCTCTCTCCTCTCTCTCTCCTCTCACTCTCCTCTCCTCTCCTCTCCTCTCCCTCTCCTCTCCTTCCTCCTCTCCTCTCCTCTAACCCCTCCTCTCTCTACTCACCTCTTCTCCCCTCATTTTCCCCTTTCTCTTTCCCTCCTCCTTTCTGTCTCTTTTCTCTTCTTCCCCCATCCCTCCCATAATTTTCATTTCCCTTTCCCTCTACTTCTCTCCATCCCTCCATCCCCCCATCCCCCCATCCCTCCATCCCCTCATTTTTCCTTTCCCTCCTCTCCCCCTCTCCCTAATTCTCCACTCTTCCCCTCTTCCTCCTTCCACCTCCTCCCCTCTTCCTCCTTCCACCTCTTCCCCTCTCCCCCTTCCACCCCCTCCCCTCTCCCCATCTCCCCCTCCCCCCTTTTCCCTCCCCTGCCCCCTCCCCCCACCCCGCCCGCAGCCATAGCTTATAACGTCGGGATCTTCGGCGGAGCTTTTAAGAGTTCATTTTTGAAGGCAATCCGGGACACCAAATGCAAAGAACAAATATTTGGCGGGGATCAGACCCGACCCCGTCCCGCGCTGGGAGAGGTCGCCTCGGGGTCGGAGGAGGAGGAGAGTGCCGAGCGTGCGTGCCAGAGTAGGTGCCGGGGAGAGAACCGGCGTGGGTGTCACGGCTGGGTGCCAGGGCCAGACGCGGCGCGGGTGACGGGGGGAGAGCCGGTGTGGGTGCCAGAGTGGGTGCCAGAGTTAGAGCTAACGTGGGTGACAGAGTGAGTGCCAGGGTTAGAACCAACGTGGGTGTTAGAGTTAGAACCAACGTGGGTGCCAGAGTGGGTGCCAGGGCGAGATCCGGCGTGGGTGGTATGGTGTGGCTGGTGTGATGCGGGTTTTAGTGAATTGGTGTGGGGGGGGGGGGATAGAGAAACGGAAAAAACATACCAAATAGACGAGAGTCTAGATAGCCGCAAAGGGAGACAACGGTTTCGAAATCCAACGAATTTATTTTAATCTCCAGTATAAAAAATCACTAATTCAGACTAAAACGCCGTTGAAGAAAAAAAATCTGTTGTGCAATCGACCAAAAGCTACGTTTTTATATCCCTCCGGTATTTTCTGACCTGGATATTAAAAAGAAAAAAAAATCCAAAACTTGGCCCGCGATTATTTGTCACGGAGAGCAACCGAGAGAGAGAGAGAGAGAAAAAAAAATCCACACAATCGAAGCAGGAAAAAAAAAACGATTCCACTTACCGTTAAAACAAAAGCCGACATAAAACAACACCTAATTCTTCTAAGTGTTTCCTTCCTCCTCCACACGCCTCGGACACGGAAAAAAAAGGTCACATAGAACTCGACCCGAAGAAACAGAGAGCCTCCGCTACTCGAATGAAATTATTTCCTCTTTTCCCCCTCATTCCTGGTCGCTTTCTCCGATAGCTTGGAGGGGGAGAGGAGGGGAGGAGGAGGGAGGAAGAGGAAAGGGGAAAGGGGGAGAGAGGAAGAGGAAAAGGAAAAGGGAGAGAGAAGAGGAGGAGGGAGGGGGAGAGAGGAAGAGGAAATGACAAAGGGGAGGGAGGGGAGGGAGAGAGGGGAAGAGGAAAAGGGAGAGAGAGGAAGAGGAGGAGGGAGGGAGTGGGAGAGAGAGGGAAGAGGTGGAGGAGGGAGGAGTGAGGGAAGGAGGAGGAGGGAGGGAGAGAGAGGAAGAAGAAGGAGGAGTAGGAGAGAGGAAAAGGAGAAAGAGGGAGGAAAGGAGAGAGAGGAAGTAGAGGAGGGAGGGAGAGAGAGGGAAGATGAGGGAGAGTGGGGAGAGGAAGAAGAGGAAAGAGGAATGAAAAAGGAGAAGGTGGAAAAGGTGAAGACGGAGAGGGAGGTGGAAAGAGAGAGAGAAGGAAAAGGGATAAATGGTGGAAAGAGGGAAAGGAGGAAGGAGAGAGAAGAAGAAGGAAATAGTGTAGTGGAAAATGAGGAAGAGTGAGAGGAGAGAAGGCTGGAAAGATTTTAAAAAAATGGAAAAAAATAGAAAGGTGGAAGATGTAAGACAGAGAAAAGAGGAAACAGAAAGGGGGCAGAAGTAAAAAAAAGAAAAAAAAAAGAAAACAGACGATTTAAAGAAGAAAGATAGAAAGAAAAGATAGTGTAGAGGGAAATGAGAGGAGTAAGGGAGAAGGATAGAAAGATGAAAAAAAAAAGTAGAGATGAAACAAAGATGAAAAAAAGAGCAAAGTTGAAACAGAAAGGGGACAGAAGGGAAAAAAAGAAAACAGACAATTTAAAGAAGAAAGATAGAAAGAGAAAAAGCTAAGCGGGCCTATGACGGGGCCTTCGTGTCGACCGGAGATAGCAGGATCCACCCTGGAGAGCAGCGATCTCGTGAAAAAAAGGGACCGAAGGGTTAAGAAAGAAGTTGCGTAAAGAAGATTACAAGGAGATGGTTGCGCGCGCTGGAGTGGACCCAAGGAGCTGCGTCAGGAGAGGCGGAACGAGCTAGACGAAGGATACCGGAGGATAGAGTGGATATCGGCCAGGAGTGGATGTGGGTGCTGGAGTGGGGCGGAGTAGCGGCGCGAAGGAGAATGAGGTGGAGACAATGATACCTGTAGGAGACATGCACACACAGACACAGACAGACAGACAGACACACACACACACACACACACACACACACACACACACACACACACACACACACACACACACACACACATACACACACACGCACACTCACATTCACACACACTCACATTCACACTACACACACACACACAGACACACACACACACACACAGACACACAGACACACACACACACGCACATACACGCACACACTCACACTCACACTCACACGCGCCACACGAATCAAAACAAACCAAAAGAAATCAAAACAAAAGCCAAAAAATAAACCACGTAGACAACAAACAGACAAAACAAAGAGATAGACGAACGCTAAGTCAGCTAAAAAAATACACAAACCCCGTAGACAACAAACAGACAAAACAAAGAGATAGACGAACGCTAAATCAGCTAAAAAGAGCACAAACCCCATAGACAACAAACAGACGAAACCAAGAGAGAGACGAACGCTAAACCTCCAAGCAGAACGTCGAGAACAAGCACAGCGTCGGCTCCCCCATTTTATTCTCGTATTGAGCTCGTCGCTGTTAACTCCCGAACTCTAATGAAAATTATGAGCAAGTTCTTCGCAAAGTTTTGTCGCATTTTATGCAGAGCGAGCGCCGCCGCGAGACTTAAGTTAATTTTCCAAGTTAGATAGAATTGTAAATCATGGCAGTCTGCAGGCGGCCATGGGAGCTTCCCCCTCCTCCTCCCCCCCCCCGCCTATCTCTCTATCTCTCTCTCCCTCTCTCTTTCTTTCTGTCTGTCTGTCTGTCTGTCTGTCTGTCTGTCTGTCTGTCTCTCTCTCTCTCTCTCCTTCCCTCTTTCTATCCTTGCTTCCTTGTCTCCTTCCCCTCCTCCTCTCTCCCTTCCTTCCTTCCTTCTGCCTCTCCCTCTCTCCCCCTCCCTTTCTTCCTTCCTTCCCTCTCTCCTTTCCACCCCTTCCTTCCTTTCCTCCCTCTCTCCCCTCTTTCTTGTTTTTTCTTTCCTTCCTTCCTTCTTTCTTTCTTTCTTTCTTTCTTTCTTTCTTTCTTTCTTTCTTTCTTTCTTTCTTTCTTTCATTTTTCTTTCCTTCCTTCCTCCTCCTCTCACCCCCCCTCCCTCCCTCCCTCCATCCATCCTTCTCGCGACGCCATCTTCCTGATCACGCCTCATGGCCCACTTGTTGGAGTGGCCTAAGGACTGGGAGAAGGAAGCCAGGGGGGAAAGAGGAAGGGGTGGGGGAGGGGGGAGGGAGGGGAGAGAGGTTTGAAGGGAGGGGCAAATGAAGGAGGAGGAGAAAAAAAAGGAAGTAAAGAGAAGAGGAAGAGAGGGGGGAAGGGAAGGGGGAGGGAGAGAGGCTTGAAGTTTGGGGCATATGAAGGAGGAGGAGGAAAAAAAGAAAAAGTAAGGGGAAGGAGCGAATAGGAGGAGGAAGAAATAATAAAACAGAGTGGGAAAGAGGGAAAGAGAGGTAGAGGAGAGGAAGGGGAATGAAACAAACCACGACAGGGATAAGAAAAAGGGGAAGGAGAAAGGAAGAATAAAAGGATGGACAAAGAGGAAAGGAAGAAAGGTAGTTAGGGAAAAAACAAACAAAAAATAAGGGAATGGAAGGAAAAAGAGATGGAGAGATAGGAGAGAAGTTGAGAAGATGCCAAGGGAAGCCCTGTTGAGAAAGAGAAATGGAATAATCCGCTAATGAAGACGAAAGACGAGTCCTAAAAGTGGGGAAGCGAGGAAGGGAGGGAGGGGGAAGAAGGGAGGGGAAGATGAACGGGGAGGAAGAACAACGGGGAAATTAGAGGGAGATGCAAGTGGGATGAAAAGGTGAGAGAGTAGGGGGGAAGAGAAGGAAGATGGTGATAATGCATGAGAAATAAGGATTCGGAGGAAGAGGAAGAGAAGTAAGGAAAGTAGGAGAGGGAGAGAGAGAGAGGAAGAGAGAGAGAGAGAGAGAGAGAGAGAGAGAGAGAGAGAGAGAGAGAGAGAGAGAGAGAGAGAAAGAGAGAGAGAGAGAGAGAGAGAGAGAGAGAGAGAGAGAGAGAAAGAGGTAAAGAGAGAGAGAGAGAGAGAGAGAGAGAGAGAGAGAGAGAGAGAGAGAGAGAGAGAGAGAGAGAGAGAGAGAGAGAGAGAGAGAGAGAAAAGGAGCGAGAGACAGACAGACAGAGAGAAAGAAAGACAAAGAGGGAGAGAGAAACCTACTTTAGAGAAATCGGGACCCCCCCCCCCCTAAAGCCAGAAGCCAGCAAACAACTTCATATCAACTTGCCACAAATCTCCAAATGACTGTTGCCATTGCAGTGTTATAGCCACACGTCACTTAAGTACACCCCCGACCTCTAATCACGGGGTTAATTATGTGCTCACTTGATGATGATTATGGTGAGGACTGGTGGTTGAGAGCAATCAGCTATTAGGTGTAGTGGGTGTCGGAAATATTCTTTATATAGATTTAGAGGAAGGGAGAGAGAGAAATGGAGGGAGGGAGGGAGGGAGGGAGGGAGGGAGTGGAGGGAGAGAAAGAGGGATCGAGGGAGGGAAGAAGGAAGAGAGAGAAAGAGGGATCAAGGGAGGGAGAGAGGGAAGGGGATGGGAGAGATGGACGGATAGGAGGGAGGGAGGGAGGGAGATAGGGAGAGATGGACGGATAGGAAGGAGGGAGGGAGGGAGAGAAGGATATAAGGACAATCAAGGGAAGGAGGGAGGGAGGGAGTGACAGAAAACAGTGTGAGAGAGAGCGAGATAGAGATAGAGACAGAGAGAAAGGGAGAGACAAAAATAGAACCAGAAAGAGACATAGATACATAAACAGACGGAGAAAAAGATAGATAAACAGGAAGATAAACAGATAGATACAAGACATATATTACACATACATAACAAATTTTCTCTTCACTTATATTTCCGATCTAATTTCACAAAAATGTTTACGAAGTTACGAAACGAGCCCAGTGAAAAGTAAGCAAATATGTGAGGTAAATAGGGTCAAGTATTTTCAACATCGAGGCAATAAAAGCAATGAAAATACTTGCTTTAGGAGACTGCAACGGATGGGACGGCAACACCAACCTGGAGGAGAGAAAAACATCGCTTAGTTAATCAACAATAATAATGAAAAATAATTATAACTATAATGATAATGATAATGATAATAATGATAATGATAATAATAATGATAATAATGATAATGATGATGATAATAATATTGATAATAATAATAATAATAATAATGATAATAATAATAACATAAATAAAAATAACAATAATAATAATGATGATGACAATATTAATACTAATACAAATACCAATAATACAAATAGTACTACCACTAATAATAACAATAATAACAACAATAATAACGATAATAAATTATAACAATCCGGTTCACTAAAGTAACAGTAAGAATAACAACGACAAGAGTAAGAACACCACTAGTAATAACATTTACAAAGACATCGAACATTTTTTTATGAACATTATCACAATATTCGAGTTAACAGCAACAGTAACAGCAATAACAAACAATAAAAAAGACAAGAGACACAGCAACGACGACGACAACAGCAAAACAACGACGGCGACGGCAATAACAACGAAGACGATGACGACGACGGCGAGAACAACAACAACAACAGCGAAGACGACGACGACGACAACAACAATAACAACAACAACAACGAAGGCGACGACGATGACGACAGCAAAAACAACAACGTCGACAACAGCAACAACGACGACGACGACGACGACTCAACACCACCAGCCTCATCCCAGCCACGCCAGAACCGCCCTAAGACCACCCGGAATCAGCGAGCGAAG
>NC_091549.1:14442269-14444769 GCF_042767895.1 Penaeus vannamei
TTCCACTTTGCATACGTCGTTACTCCCCTCCTTCCTTTTTTCCCTTGTTTCCTTCGTTCCTTCCCTCCCTCCCTCCTTCCTTTCTTCCTTCTGTTTTCCCTTTGCTTCCTTCGTTCCCTCCCTCCCTTTCCTTCTCGTTTGCTTCCTAACCCTTATCCATTTTGTTTTGCCTACTCACTCTTTCCGACTCCTTGCGTCTCCCCCCAATTCTAATTTTCGACTCTCCCTGATCTTAACTTTCATTCTTCGTCACCCCCCCACCCGATTTTTTTACCTTCCCTTAATCTTTACTTCCATTCTTTCGTCACTCCCCCACCCCTCCTCGATTTTTTTACTCTTGATCTTTACTTTCATTCTTTCGTCACCCCTCCCCCAATTTTCCGACTCTCCCCTAACCCCCAATCCCCCACTCCTTTTCGTTTCTACTTTTCTACCCCTACTTTTTTTTTTTTTGCTTCCTTAATCCAAAAACCCCACCCCCTTCACCTCTTCCCCACCGTCACGCCCCATCCCCACACCTTCATCTCCCTCCCCCAACTGTCACCCCCCTTCGACGCTTCCCCCACCACTTCCTCCCCCACTCCTTAGACCCCTACCCCGCCCCGCCCCATCCCACCCTTCCGAACTCTTGACTTCGATTTGCCTTCCCCGCCCACGCACATCTTCACGCCCTTCCAACCCCGCCCGGTTCTTTCAGATAGTTTGCACGCCGTGTCGCACGCCCCGTCTGCCAGCCACGCCTCCATCATCCCTCTGGCCTTCCATCCTGCCGTTCCGTCTATCCTTTCTCGCTCATTCCTCTTCTTTCGGCGTTCTGGTTCCTCGCCTTCCCTATCCTTGGCGTCGTTCTGTCCCCATCCCGTGCCGTCCTGTCCCTTCGGCCTCTCCTACTGGTCGCTGTGCCTCCTCCTCCGTCGTTCCTTTCACACTGAAATCCTCTTTTCCCTTCACCCTCTCTTGGCGGTGTCCTTCTCCTCTCCTCTTCCCTTCCTGCTTGACTTTTCCTCGTCTTCCTCATACTTCACTTCAGCATTCCACTCTATCTATCGGTCTTTCTCTTTCTCTCTCTGTCTCTGTCTGTTTCTCTTCCTCTCTCTCTGTCTCTCTCACTCTCTCTCTATCTCTCTCTTTCTCTCTCTCTCTGTCTCTCTCTCTCTCTCTCTCTCTCTCTCTCTCTCTCTCTCTCTCTCTCTCTCTCCTCCCTTCTTCCTTTCCCTTTCCCCCTTCTTCCTTCCTTCCCTCCTTCCTTCCTTCCCTCCTTCCTTCCTTCCTCCCTTCCCTTCATCCCTCCTTCCTTCTCTCCCTTCTTCTTCCTCTCCCTCTCTCACTCTCACTCTTTCCATCCCTCTTCCGAGTACAATTCCAATCCCATAACAACCCAAGGTGAGAATATGAGAATGTGTGTGTGTGTGTGAGAGAGAGAGAGAGAGAGAGAGAGAGAGAGAGAGAGAGAGAGAGAGAGAGAGAGTAAGAGAGAGAGAGAGAGAGAGAGTAAGAGAGAGAGAGAGAGAGGGAGATTGTGAAAGTGAGGTGGATAAAGTGGGAAAAACCAGAGTGCGTTCTCATGTTTTTCTGCTTGTGCATGTGTTCCCATCAGTCCTTTTCCTCCTCTTCCTTTTTCCTTTTTAAATCTCTCCCCTTCCTTCCCCCTCTCCCTCTTCCAACTCTCCCTCCCCCTCTCCCTCTTCCAACTCTCCCTCCCACTCTCGTTTCCCTTCTTCTTTCCTCTTTCCCCTCTCCTCTCTCCTCCATCTCCATCTCTCTTATTCCTCACTTTCTCTTCATCCCCTTGTCTCAGTCCTTCAGAAAAGAAAATCCTCCAAGAAAAGAAACGGAAAGAAGAATTTTCCTCCCAAAAGTTCCGGAAGGCCGCGCATCTCGGTTCCTCAAGCGATAAGGGTGAACTTTCCCCTTTTTTCCCCTTCTCCTTCGCCCTAATGATCGACTCCCGCCGTGGGATCGCATGGGACCCGCGCCATTTTCCTCCGCCGTCGCCGGGACCTGAAACGGGCTCATTGTCACCGGGCTCGCTTGGCCAATCAGAATGCGGCCTTTGAGGAAGCGCGCTAATGATTGGCTGGAGGGCGGTCATTAGGGGCGGCCTAATCTGTGATCGATATGCTTAACGTTGTTAGGATCTTGTTTTTTTATATATATATATATTTTTTGATCTCTTCTACAAATCGTTTTTTTTTTGTAGGATGGTTTGTTAGAGAGAGAGAGAGAGAGAGAGAGAGAGAGAGAGAGAGAGAGAGAGAGAGAGAGAGAGAGAGAGAGAGGGAGAGAGGGGGGGGGGGGGGCGGGATACACCGGCTTACTCTTTTCCACCTTCCCCTTCCCCCTTCCCCTCCCTTTTCCCTTCCCCTTCTCCCTCCCTCTCCTCCTTCTCCATCTCTCTTATTCCTCTCTTTCTCTTCCTCCTTCTGGCTCAGTCCTTCAGAAATTAGCACCACCTTTGCTTGCGCGAAGGTGGTGGTTATTCGGTTTTGATGTTGCGTGA
>NC_091549.1:14449769-14452269 GCF_042767895.1 Penaeus vannamei
CTCCTTTTCTCTCCCTCTCTCTCTCTCCGCCACTTCCTTCGCCCCGCTCCCCTCTCGTTCTTTCTCCTTCCCGCTCTATCCACTTCCGTTTCATCTTGCATCCTCCTCCGTTTTTCCTCCACGTTTTGCCTGTTCTTGTTTTCTTTCTCTCTTTCTTTCTTTTTTTCTTTTCCTTTTCTTTTCCTCCAGTCCGCCCGTGTGGGATTTTTCGTATCCATCTCTCCCAGTGGGCGGGATTGTTCATCGTCCGGGGGGGTTGGGGGGGGGGGATTGGGACGAGTGGCGAAAGACTGGATAATTTAGTTTGTTCAGTTGAATAAGTCTGACGTTGAAGTTGTTCAATTAAGTGATTTTGATGTCGAGGTTGTTCAGTTGAATGAGTCGGATGTTGAGGTTGTTCAGTTGAATGATTCTGATGTTGAGGTTGTTCAGTTGAATGATTCTGATGTTGAGGTTGTTCAGTTGAATGATTCTGATGTTGAGGTTGTTCAGTTGAATGATTCTGATGTTGAGGTTGTTCAGTTGAATGATTCTGATGTTGAAGTTGTTCAATTGTGATTTTGATGAAGTTGTTCAGTTAAATGGTTCTGATGTTGAGGTTGTTCAGTTGAATGATTCTGATGTTGAGGTTGTTCAGTTGAATGATTCTGATGTTGAGGTTGTTCAGTTGAATGATTCTGATGTTGAGGTTGTTCAGTTGAATGATTCTGATGTTGAGGTTGTTCAGTTGAATGATTCTGATGTCGAGGTTGTTCAGTTAAGAGATTCTGATGTTGAGATTGTTCAGTAGAATGAGTCTGATGTTGAGGTTGTTCAGTTAAGTGAATCTGATGAAGTTGTTCAGTTGAATGATTCTGATGTTGAGGTTGTTCAGTTGAATGATTCTGATGTTGAGGTTGTTCAGTTGAATGATTCTGATGTTGAGGTTGTTCAGTAGAATGAGTCTGATGTTGAGGTTGTTCAGTTAAGTGAATCTGATGAAGTTGTTCAGTTGAATGATTCTGATGTTGAGGTTGTTCAGTTAAGTGAATCTGATGAAGTTGTTCAGTTGAATGATTCTGATGTTGAGGTTCAGTTAAGAGATTTTGATGTTGAGGTTGTTCAGTTGAATGAGTCTGATGTTGTGGTTGTTCAGTTAAGTGAATCTGATGAAGTTGTTCAGTTGAATGAGTCTGATGTTGAGGTTGTTCAGTTAAATTTTTATGATTCTGATGTTTTTGTTCAGTTAAATGATTCTGATGTTGAGCTTGTTCAGTTAAATGATGTCGAGGAGATTAGTGCAAATAGTGTGTTCATTGTGATAGGGAGATGGTAGGAAATTCGTGTTAATGATAATCTTAAGATAGAAGATCAATAGGGTTGTTCATTCAGTAAAACGAGTCTGATGTTGAGGTTGTGCAGTAAAACGAGTCTGATGTTGAGGTTGTTCAGTAAAATTATCTTGATGTTCAGCTTGCTCAAATTGAATCAAGATTGGTGCAAATATTGTTCCCGTTGTGATAAGGAGATGGTAGGAAATTCGTGTTAATTATAATCTCAAGATATAAGATCAAGATATCAGATCAAGATAAAAGTATTCATTATAAGTAGGAGATCCAGCGGACGGTGTTTTCATTATAGCAGAGACGAGGCAGTATGATAAGGGTGTGAGAAAATAGGGAGAAAATGAGGGAAAGTGAGGAGGAAATAATGAGAAAATAGGGGGAAATTAGGAGAAAATGAGGGAAAGTGAGGAAATAAGGAGAAAATAGAGGAAATAAGGAGAAAATGAGGGGGAAATAGGGAGAAAAAAAAAGACGTGGCAGTATGATAAGAGAGGTGCTACAGAAAATGCATTCATGGTAATGGTGAAGGCATCGCATGAATAATGTATTCATTTTGATGGTGAATAAAGGTGATATAAAGATATATGAAAGATGCAAGTTTGCGTGAATAGATTCTGTTCCCGCATGCAAATGACCAGCCCTTGTCCTCCTACGACGAGGGGGAAGAGGAAGCAACCCTGGGGAATTTTCCCATTATTTCCCCTCACTTTTCTTTATTTTCCTGATTTGGCCCTCAATTTCCTTTATTTCCCCTCACTTTATCTTCCTTAATTTTCCTCTCGATTTTCCTTATTTTCCCCTCACTTTTCCTTATTTCCCCTCACTTTATCTTTCTAATTTCCCCTCACTTTATCTTTCTAATTTCCCCCTCACTCTCCTTTATTTCCCCTCTCGATTTTCCTTGTTTCCCCCTCACTTTCCTTTATTTCCCCTCACTTTATCTTTCTAATTTTCCCCACAGTTTCCTTTATTTTCTCACTTTCCCTCATTTCCCCCTTATATTCTCCTGACTTTCCCTGATTTTCTCCTTATTTCCTCCTCATTCTCTAATTTCCTCATTTTCTCCTTTTTCCCCCTCGCTTTCCCTCATTTTCTCCATATTTCCCCCACACTTTCCCTCATTTTCTCCATATTTCCCCCTATTTTCTCCTTATTTCCTCCTCACTTTCCCTCAA
>NC_091549.1:14462269-14464769 GCF_042767895.1 Penaeus vannamei
TAATAGATGGGCCTAATTCCGAATGCGGGGGAAGGCTGGTGTGTTGAATAGACTGTCGTGTTGCAAAGTGTTGATGCATGGCATGTTTTATGAGATGTTTAGTGTGTGTTGGGGGGGGGGGGGCGGGGGGGGGGGGGGAGGGGCAAGTCTGCGAATGCTCTGCACGTTCTTTCCTCTCCCCTTCCTCCCCCTTCTCCCCTCCACTCGCTCTCGCTCTTCCCCCTTCACTCCACTCTTCCCTTCACCGTCTCTCTCTGTCTGTCTCTCTCTCTCTCTGTCTCTCTGTCTCTCTCTCTCTCTCTCTCTCTCTCTCTCTCTCTCTCTCTCTCTCTCTCTCTCTCTCTCTCTCTCTCTCTCTCTCTCTCTCTCTCTCTCTCTCTCCATTCGCTCCATTTCCCCGGTTCTTTCGCCTTCTCTCGCTATCTCATCGCCCTCTTCCTTTCTTTCTTTCCCTTTCATCCTTCGCCTCTCTCCCTCACTGCTCTCTCCTCTTTCTCTCTTTCTCTCCCTTTCTTTCCCTCTCCTTTCTTCCCTCCTTCCTTCGCCTCCCCCTCTCCCTCTCCTCTTTTCTCTCTCTCCTTTCTTCTCCTTTTCACCTCTTCGCTTCACTCCCTCCTCCTCGTTTTCTTCATCCATCGCCGTTCCCTCTCTCATCTCTTTACCCCCTCCCCTTTCCTTATTCCTTCCTCTCCCTCCCTCTTTCCTTTCCTCTCCATCTCCCCCTCTCCTTCCAGATTCCTTTTTACACCTTCTTCCCTACCCTTTATTGTATCCCCTTCGTCTCTCTCTCTCCCTCCCCCCTCTCTTTTATCCCCCCTTTTACCCCTTTCCCCCCTATCCCCCCTATCCCCACCCCAGCCCCCAGTCCCCTGCTTTCAATGCAACCTTCCCTGGTAACAAGACGTCAAATCATCCAGGATCTTGATTGATTCAATTTGGATCAGGATGCTGGAGTCCCGGAGACATCCTTCGCAGCATCCTATTCTGTCCCGGGGTTCTCGGCCGCTCGCCAGATGCACGAGCGATGTCAGGGGACTCCGAGGCTTCGAAGAGCTCGCCCGTTTCGCCGCGAGATGTCTCTGCTGACCGCTTCGATGTCGCGAGACTTCGAGACTCCGGAAGCTTGCCCGTTTCGCCGCGAGATGTCTCTGCTGACCGCTTCGATGTCGCGAGACTTCGAGACTCCGGAAGCTTGCCCGTTTCGCCGCGAGATGTCTCTGCTGTCCGCTTCGATGTCACGAGGCTTCGAGACTTCGAAGAGCTTGCCCGTTTCGCCGCGAGATGTCTCTGCTGTCCTCTTCGATGTCACGAGACTCTGAGACTTCGAAAACTTGCCCGTTTCGCCGCGAGATGTCTCTGCGGACCGCTTCGATGTCGCGAGGCTTCGAGACTTCGAAGAGCTTGCCCGTTTCGCCGCGAGATGTCTCTGCTGCCGCGCCAGGATGGGACTGGGAAAGGAGTCAGGCGGGGGGGGGGGGGTCACTTTTGAATGGCAGAATGTGAGGGGAAAAAAATAGGAAAGAAAAGAGGTCGATGAAAAGAAAGAAAGAGAAAAGAATGAAGAGAAAACAAAAGTAAGATAAGGTATATTGGAATAGATGGAAAATAATGGATAGAATAGAAGCAGATAAGAAATGGAAGAAAAAGTAAAGAAAAGGAGAATAAGAGGAAGAGGAAAAAGAAAACAATAACATCAGATATCCTGTGACCCTACTGACCTCTTCCCCGTTAAGAATATTAGATACGATATAAAATCCGTGTGGGACTTTTAAATGATGATGATAGTGATAACGACAACAATTGATGATTATAATGATGATGATGATAATGATGATGATAATGATAATGATGATGATGATGATGAAGATGATAATGATGATGATGATGGTGAAGATGATGATAATAAAGGAAACAAAGATGATAAGATGTATCACGAGTATACCAATAATGATAATGATAATGGTGATAGTAATAGTTATCAATATCAATAATGATCATGGTAATGACGATATTATTAGTAAGAAAAGAAAAGAAAAATAATTTGATAAAAGAAAATGGAAACAGTCACAACATGTCCCCTCCCCCTAAAAAAAATAAATAAATAAATAAATAAATAAATAGAAAAAAATAAAACAAAATAGATAAACAAAAAAAAAAATAATAATAAAATAGAAATAAAATAAAGAAAAAGAAAAAAAAAAGTTGTCCCTTTGCTTCACTGAAACGCAGGACTTGTAACACCAATTGCGGACAGTAATTCACCGACAATTGCCCTCTCACAGTTATTTATTTCTGCAAGGGGGGAAAAATCACCCAAGCAAAGTTTAAAGACAAATGGAGAGCGAACTCAGTCCCGGGGCCAAATGCCTGCTGCCGGGGGGTTGGGGGAGGGTAGTGGGGTGGAGGGGGGAGGGGAAGTAGGTTGAAGAGGAGGTGGAGGGGGAGGTGAAGGTGGTAAAGGGAAGTGGTGATGGTAGGGGTGGAGGGGGAGGTGAAGGGA
>NC_091549.1:14474769-14479769 GCF_042767895.1 Penaeus vannamei
AGGTAGAACGTGGTTTAGAACAGCTTGTAGAACTTTAGATGGAACATAGTTTAGAACACCATGATTTAGAACACGATTTGCATAATTAACGTAATATAGAACACCAGCTAGATAGGACATCATTTGAAACGCAAGCTTCTAGAACATTAGATAGAACTTAATTTAGAACATCAGCTAGTAGGACGCCCGCTTCTAGAACATTAAGTAGAGCATCATTTAGAATACCAGCTAGTAGTTAGATAGAATATATTCTAGAACCGCAGCTAGTAGATTAGGTAGTATGGCGTGATCTCATAGACCACTGGCTTTTAGTGACGTCATCTAGCAGAATGACATGATTTAGTTAGGAACGAGCCAAGAGCCAGGAATATGACTCTCTCTCTCTCTCTCTCTCTCTCTCTCTCTCTCTCTCTCTCTCTCTCTCTCTCTCTCTCTCTCTCTCTCTCTCTCTCTCTCTCTCTCCCTTTCTCTCTCTCTCTCTCTCTCTCTCTCTCTCTCTCTCTCTCTCTCTCTCTCTCTCTCTCTCTCTCTCTCTCTCTCTCTCTCTCTTTCTCTTTCTCTTTCTCTTTCTCTTTCTCTCTCCCTCTCTGTCTTTCTCTTTCTCTCTCCCTCTCTCTCATCTTTCTCTTTCTCTCTCCTCTCTCTCTTTCTCTCTCTCTCTCTCTCTCTCTCTCTCTCTCTCTCTCTCTCTCTCTCTCTCTCTCTCTCTCTCTCTCTCTCTCTCTCTCTCTCTTCTCTCTCTCTCTCTCCCTCTCTCTCTCTCTCCTCTCCTCCTCCCTCCCTCCTCTCCCTCCCTCCCTCCCTCCCTCCTCCTCCCACTCCCTCCCTCCCTCCCCTCTCCTCCCTCCCTCCCTCTCCCCCCCCTCTCTCTCTCTGTTGGACTGCTTTCTATTGGTTATGCAAATGAGTACCAAACCTGTCAGATTTTCTAGCCGAGGACACGTACTCGTACAGCGAAGCGGAGGAGTCTTGTTGGTTGTGACGGTTTGTTTAATTGTTTTAATGTTGTTACTTTTAGGTTGTTTTTGTTGTTGCGGTTGATGTCGGTGTTGTGGTTGTTATTGGTTGTTATCATTAACGTTGTTTTTGTTATCGTCGTCCTCTTCATCATCATCATCACTCTCATCTTTATCATCATCATCATCATCATCTTCGCCACTTTTGTTATTGATATGATTAATATCATTATCATCACGATTACTCTTAGTCATCATTATTATCACCACGCCATTCTCATCCCCATCAGACGCCCGTGAAAATGAACCGTCGCGCCCTCCCATTCGCACGCCCGCACGCATCCGCCCAAATCCACCCATTCTTACGCCCACATGCAGCCGGCCAAATCCACCCATTCTTACGCCCGCACGTATCCGCCCAAATCCACCGTCGCGCCCTCCCATTCGCACGCCCGCACGCGTCTGTCCAAATCCAGAAATGTGGGCGCCCTTCCTCTAACGCATTTAACTTCTGCTGGGCGCGCCCCTGATATTGGATCGCCGCCCGCGCTCTGTACGGAAGTTTTTTTTTCCCTTTTTTCTTTCTTTTTCTTTTCCTTTCTTTTTGCGAAGTTTTCACAAGGACAGTGATCATGTTAGGGCGCCCCCAGATGGGATTGTGGGCGTAGGAAGTTTGCGAAGAAGGGGCGAGGGGGAGGTGGGGCGAGAGAGGGGGGGAGGGGAGGGGCGATAGGGAGGAGGGAAGGGAAGGGAGGGGCGAGGGGCGAAGAGGGGAGGAGGGGCGAGCGAAGGGAAGGGAGAGGGAGGGGGAAGGAGGAGAGGGAGGAGCGAGGAGGGAGGAGGGAGGTTGTAGGGAGGAGTAAAATGGAGGAGGAGGGGAGCAGGGTGTAGGGAGAAGGAGGAAGGAGAGGAGGAGGAGGGGAGGGGGAGGTGGAGGGAGGGGGAGTACGAGGACAGCCTGTTACAGCAGCAGGAAGTTGAAGAGAGGGGCGGAGAAATATGTCCTCGAGGGAGTTTGTGTTAGAGGGGGGGGGGGGTATGTTGGGTTATGGTCGTAGGGTTGTTACGAATGACGGGCGGGTTGTGCTTGTGGAGTTTGTCTCTGTCTTTCTGTTTTCTCTTTCTTGCTTCCCCTCTCTCTCTCTCTCTCTCTCTCTCTCTCTCTCTCTCTCTCTCTCTCTCTCTCTCTCTCTATATATATATATATATATATATATATATATATATATATATATATATATATATATATATATATATACATATGTATATATATATATATATATATATATATATATATATATATATATATATATATATATATATATATATATATATACGTATATGTGTGTGAGTGTATTCTTTCCCCTTTTTTCATTCCCTCTGCTTTCTCCCATCCCCACTTTCCTTCCTTTCTCCCACCCCCACCTTTCTTTCATTCTCCCTACCTCCCTCCCTCCCTCCTCCTCTCTCCACCTCCCCATCTTCTCTCCCTTCTATCTTCCACTTTCACTTCCCTTCTCCTCTCCCACCCTCCCTTCCTCTCTTCTTCCCACCATCCCACCCACCCACCCTCCCTCCTCCTTCCCTCCCTTCTCTTCTCTCCTTCCCTCCCTTCCACCTTCCTTCCCTCTTCCTTTGCTCCCTTTCCTTCTCTCCCTCCCTTCTTCCCTTCTTCCCTGTCTTCCCTCCGTCATCGTGTACGGTATTTTCCTGATTGAAAATTGGATTTGACGGGCGTTCGTGGGCGGTGGTAAGTCACTTTTTTGGGGGTGTAGGGGGTGTGGGGGGTGAGGGCGGAGAATATAGATTTGTCGAAAGTTTCGTGGGCGGTGGTTTTGTTAGGGGAGCGTGGGTGGGGGATTTTTTGTGGGCGTTGGAGTTGTAGTAATTTCGAGGGCTTTTTTTTTTTTTTTTTGTGTTTTTTTTTGTGTGTGTGTGTGTGTGCGTGTGTGTGTGTGTGTGTGTGTGTGTGTGTGTGTGTGTGTGTGTGTGTGTGTGTGTGTGTGTGTGTGTGTGTGGATTTGTCGTGTTTTCGTAAGCTGAAAATGTAGCCTTAGGCTTGTTTTCACGAGTGGAGAAATTGTCGGTTCTTATTGGCAAAGAATTTGAATTTGTATTTTTTTTATGAGGCCGGAAAGTCGGTTGAGAGAGCGCCAGCGTGTCTAAAGCAATCCATCTCGCTTTTACTGTGATAGTTCTGCATATTCGCGATTGCAGCCTTCACGTTTCGTCAACACGCGCCATTTTTTCCGGAGTTTGTTTAAAAATTTTACTCCTCCGTTATCTCCCTTTTTTAAAATGAAGGCTGGCTTATTTTTGGGCCGAAGAATCCATCTCAACTTTTCTTTGTTTTATATCACTTTATCTTTAAGTGCACTTTAAGATATTGCCTTACTGCCCGTCTCCCTGGGGCTGTCTGCGTCATTCCTCTAACAAAATGAACTTAAGGTCACGTGATCCTATCGGCGCAGATCACAAGCTATTGGGCTTGGCATATTTTAACTGTCGACCTTGTCATACATGTTCGTAAGGTTGTATTTTTCTTATTGTTGATATATGTATGCTGGGTAGGGTGATAGGGTGTATCTTTGAGGAAAAAAATGGCACGGTGCCTTGTTTATCAAATGGAGGAAGTGGGAGGAGAGAGAGAGAGAGAAAGAGAGAAAGAGAGAAAGAGAGAAAGAGAGAAAGAGAGAAAGAGAGAAAGAGAGAAAGAGAGAAAGAGAGAGAGAGAGAGAGAGAGAGAGAGAGAGAGAGAGAAGAGAGAGAGAGAGAGAGAGAGAGAGAGAGAGAGAGAGAGAGAGAGAGAGAGAGAGAGAGAGAGAGAATGAGAGAGAGAGAGAGAAACAACAGACGGTAAGAAAAAGAGAGCGGGAGAAAACACAGAGAGAATTCCCAACTCCAACTCCACCAGGCGAGCTCCGTCACTCCACATGACTGACCGGCGCGACTAGGCAATTTACTCCCCCCACCCTCTCCTCCCCTCCCCTCTCTCTCCCCTCTCTCTCTCTCCCACCCTTTCTCCCCCTCTCTCTCTCTCCCACCCTTTCTCTCCTTCCCCTCTCTCTCCCTTCCACCCTTTCTCCCTCTCTCTCTCTCCCACCCTTTTCCTCCCCGCCCCCTCTCTCTCTCCCCACCCTTTCTCCCACCCCCTCCCCTCTCTCTCCCACCCTTTCTCCCCTCTCTCCTCTCTCTCCCACCACCTTTCTCCACCCCCTCCCTCTCTCTCTCCACCCTTTCTCCCTCTCTCTCTCTCTCACCACCCTTTTCTCCTCCCCCTCTCCTTCCTCTCTCTCCCACCCTTTCTCCATCCCTCTCTCTCTCTCCCACCCTTTCTCCCCGCCCCCCTCTCTCTCTCTCCCACCCTTTCTCCCCCCCTCTCCCACCCTTTCTCCCCCCCTCTCTCTCCCACCCTTTCTCCCCCCTCACAAACCGTTTCTTCATTTTTCCTCGCTTTATTTTTCTTCTTTTTTTTCCCTTCTGTCCCACCCTCCACCCCCTCCTCAGTTTCTAATCATCTTCTGCCTCTCTCATTTTCTTCTTTTCTCCTTCCCCCTCCCTCTCTCTCCCCAGACCCCTGCCCTCCCCCTCCCTCTCTCCTCTTCAGCCCCCTCCCTCTCCTTCTCTACTCTCTCCCCGCCCCCTCGCTCCACTCCCCCTCCCTCTCCTCATTCCCCCACCCCACCCCTCCGCCCCTCCCCTCCCTCTCTCTCTCTCCCACCCCACTTACCCCTCCCCTCTCTCTCTCTTCTCTCTCTCTCTCTCTCTCTCCCCGCCCCCACCCCTCCGCCCGCAGAAGACGAAGTGGGCGTCCTGGTATGAGTGGTGTTGGCTGATAGGGGGCGGGTGAGGGAGTGGGAGAAGCCTTGCAACATTTACGTTGCTATCGAGAGATACGCTTATGTTTTTGTCTTTTTTTCTTTTCTTTTCTTTGTCTTTGTCTTTTTCTTTTTCGGTTTTTACTTTTTTTCCATTTTTTCTTTGTCTCTTTCTCTGTCTGTCTGTCTGTCTGTCTCTGTCTGTCTGTCTCTCTACTTCTCTCTC
>NC_091549.1:14486056-14493556 GCF_042767895.1 Penaeus vannamei
CTCTCCCATCCCCAATTTCCTTTTCTCTAAGCCCCCTCTTCCCTTCCTCTTTTCCTCCTCAAGGCCCCTCCAATTCCTTTTCGTTTCCCTCTCCCCATCTCCCCTTTTTCTATAATCTCCCTGCCCCTCCTTTTCTCCCTCTTACCCTTTTCTCCCTACCTTCCTTTCCCTTTCTCTTCCTGCCTTACTTATCCTACCCTAAGGATAGTTGCGTGCATAAAATAACAGTCGAACAGCTTACACAAAAATGAATTGATTCCAAGTCCTCAGTCACATGGAATATAAGTCCAGGCATAAGATATTCATACTATATTAGAACGAGGAATTGTCATATTGATAGATCGATACACATCTAAATTTATATATAGACAAAGGAGACCATACAGCATGATGAATAGATATATAGAAGATATATACAAGATATACATGTATAAGATATATACAAGATATACATGTATAAGATATATACAAGATATACATGTATAAGATATATACAAGATATACATATATAAGATATATAAGATACATGTATAAGATATAAGATATAAGATATAAGATATATACATATATAAGACATATAATATAACATATACATATATAAGACAAATAATATAACAAAGTGGAAAAAATGGCAAGTCCCGAGGTTGTTTGTTACTTCCCGTGACTTGTAGTGGCGGTCTCTGGCGAGAAACGAGTGATTTGATTAAAAGCTGAATTTGCATATGCCACGCAACCAAGCTCAATTTTGATTCATACGGTTCGCTTCGCTCGCTCGCTCGGTCTCTCGAGTCTGAGTCTGTCTGTATTCCTGTCTGTTTGTCTGTCTCTTTGAAATGATTATTTTGGGGGTATCTATTACCAGCAAAGTTTGCATTGCGTTTACAATTCTTATATTGCCATACACCTCTGTCTGTCTGTCTGTCTCTCTCAAACAAACAAACTCGCACACGCACACGCACACGCACACGCGCTCGCTCTCTCTCTCTCTCTCTCTCACACACAGACACACAGACACACACACACACACACACACACACACACACACACACACACACACACACACACACACACACATATATATATATATATATATATATATATATATATATATATATATATATATATATATATATCAGATCGACTGACAGACCGGCCTTGCCCATCACAAATGGGGCAGGGGAGGCAGGGGCAGGGGCAGAGGGAGGGGGAGGGGCAGGGGCAGAGGGAGGGGGAGGGGGAGGGGCAGGGGCAGAGGGGGGGCCGTCCGGGGCAAGAGAAGTGGGCCATGAGCGTTAACTAAGCATAATCCGACGCTTTACGGCAGTGTTATGGCCGACATTCCGAACGGCTCCGTAGCTCTCGCCCTTCCCGACTTGCGTTATGATCGATCGGGCTTTTTCTTTTCTTCTTTGGTCTTATCTATTTTCTTCTCCTTTTTGGTCTTATTTATTTTTCTTCTTCCTCTTCTTTGGTCTTATCTATTTTCTTCTTCTTCTTTGGTCTTGTCTATTTTTTCTTCTTTGGTGTTATCTATATTTTTCTTCTTCTCCTTTTTGGTCTTATCTATTTCTTCTTTTTCCTCTTATTTGGTCTTATCTACTTTTCATTTTTTTTTTTGGTCTTACCTATTTTCTTCTTCTTCTTTGGTCTCATCTATATCCTTCTTCTTCTATCTCATTTCTCCTTATCATTATCATTATTTCCATCACTTGGTCTTCTCTATTTCCCTTTTCTCCTTCTTCCTCTGTCCTTCCAGTGTGGCAATTCCAGTTCATTAAACACCTCCCTTGTCTCGCCTTCGTCTCCGTCTCGGTCGATGGGACTTCCCCTCACGCCTCCTCCTTGGGCCGAGGGGAAGGGTGGGGGGGGGAGGGAAGGAAGGATATGTTCTATTTACTTCTCTTTTTTTATTCTCAGCTCAGCCGTTTGTTCGTTTGTCTGATTCTCTGTCTCTGTCTCTGTCTCTCCAGCCCTCCCTCGTTTTTCTCACTCTCTTTCTCTCTTTTTCTGCCTCTCTCTCTTCTCTCTTCTCTGTCTCTGTCTCTGTCTCTCTCTCTCTCTCTCTGTGTGTGTGTGTGTGTGTGTGTGTGTGTGTGTGTGTGTGTGTGTGTGTGTGTGTGTGTGTGTGTGTGTGTGTGTGTGTGTGTGTGTGTGTGTGCGCGTGTGTGTACAAATGTATACATATTTATGCATGCATGTATGTTGGTTTGTAGGTTTATTTTATAATTTATGCATAGTACTTACTCACTCGCTCTCTCTCTCTCTTTATTTATTTATTTTCCCCCCCTTCTCTCTCTCTCTCTCTCTCTCTCTCTCTCTCTCTCTCTCTCTCTCTCTCTCTCTATATATATATATATATATATATATATATATATATATATATATATATATATTGAGTGTATGTGCGTGTGGTGTATGTGTGCGTGAGCGTGCGTGTAGGACATGGAACGTGCGTGGATACAGCTGTACGTACGAACGCACCCTGAAGTGTATGCCTGCCACTTTTTTCCATTATTTGCACTACGATCTCAAAGGCCATCTTTAAACTTGACGCCCACGAGCAAGCAGGCGCACTAAATTAATTTCTAGATCCAAGGAAACGACGAGGAAGCCGCCCGGTTGCCGACACGCGTGAGGGTAAATAATACATGAAGTTTCCTCCGTTCTGCCAGTGCTCTATTAGGCGCCGTCGAAGGAGGAGCTGCGGAGCGGGCGGAGAGAAAGGGGGTGGGGGAGGGGGGAGGGGGGATAATGCAATAGATGTGTGGGTTTTCTTCGCTTTCCTTCTCTGCTCTTTTTAGTCTTTTTCGCTTTCGGCGTTTCTCGATTATTATCTTATCATATCTTTATCCTTCCTGCTTTTGTGTTTTCTTTCTTCCTTGCTTCTTTCCCCCATTCATTCTTGGGAGTATTAGGCTGTGTAATATTAGTTTAGAGAATCTCTCTCTCTCTCTCTCTCGAATATATATATATATATATATATATATATATATATATATATATATATGTACATATGTACATATATGTACATATATATACATAGACTATTCCTATACCAATTCTTCTCCCTCTATTCCTTCCTCTCTTCTTCTACCCTTCCCTTTCTCCTTCTCCCTCCCTTCTATCATCCGCTTCGACCCGGGGACACATTTATTAGCATAAACTAGGCCTATACTGTAGCTCCACCCTACGAATTCTACATCAAAGGGAAAAAAGATAACAGTGACGAATCAAAGGGGACAGCCGACAGAGAGCGGGAGACGGGCATAGGCCTAAAGCAACAAAAAACATCTCTAACGAGCGGCCTAACAACGTGTCTTTCGAAGTGTATTGTGAAAAGAATCGTTTGTCTTTTGTTTGGTTCCCCCCCCCCACACACACACACACCCTTAGGTCTCCACCTCTCCCTCTCCCCCCCCCCCCCTTTACACTTGTAGAGCATAGGCCTAAAGCGACATAAACACTTCTAACAAGAAAAAAAAAAAAAAAAAAAGTGTTGTTTGTCCCTATAGCCCTAAGCCTTGCCATCCCCCTTCCCCTTTACTCTTGTTTGTCTCAGTTACTCCACCCTTAACCCCCCCAACCCCCCCTTTCCACCTTCGTTTGCCTCAGATACCACCCTTTCCCCATGAACCTGCCCCCCCCCCTCTAACTCCCTTGTTTGTCATAACCTCCTTTCCATCCCGGCCCTCCCTTTCCTTCTGCCTGTTCGCTTTAAGATACTCACCACCCTTTAATTACCCCCCTCACCCCCACCCCCATTTACCCTCGTGTATGATATTCCCCCTTTTTAAGTCCACCACCCTCCTTTTGACATCCCTTCAATCCCCCTTTCCTTCTTACCCCCCTTTTCCCCTCAACCCTCTATCCCCGACCCCTTTACCCTTAATCTTGATGCTCCCCATTACCTCCCCCCTCCATCTCCCTGCCATACCCTTCCTCCCTCCCCCTTCCCCTACCCTCCCTTCCCCCCACCCCTACCCTCCCTCCATCCCTCCCTTCCCCCATCCCCTACCCTCCCTCCCTCCCTCCCTTCCCCCATCCCCTACCCTCCCTTCCCTCCCCCATCCTCCCATCCTCCCCTCCCACCCTTCCCCCTCATCCCCTACCCTCCCTCCACCCCCTACCCTCCCTCCCTCCCCCCGCCCTCCTCCTACCCCATTCTGGCAACCCTTAATAAACAACGTCAAGGGAGAAAGTTAGTCGGCCCGACCGCCAGCAAGGGAGGCGGAGGCGGTGGTTATTCTCGGGGAAATTCATCCGAATAATTCCCGACATCCATTTCGGGAGCGGCTAAATCTGCTGCAGGTGCGGAGAGGAGGAGGAAGAAGGGGAGGAAGGAGGAGTAATAGAGGAGGAGGAGGAGGAGGAGGAGGAGGAAGGAGAAGTAATAGGAGAGGAGGAGGAGGAGGAAGAAGGAGAGGAAGAGGAGGAGTAGGAGGAAGAAAGTGATGAAGAAGAAGAAGACATCCATTCCGGGAGCGGCTAAATCTATTGCAGGTGCGGAGAGGAGGAGGAAGAAAAGGAGGAAGGAGGAGTAATAGAAGAGGAGGAGGAGGAAGGAGAAGTAACAGACGAGGAAGAGGAGGAGGAAGAAGATGAAGAAGAAGAAGAAGACATCCATTCCGGGAGCGGCTAAATCCGTTGCAGGTATGGAGAGGAAGAGGAAGAAGGGGAGGAAGGAGAAGTAATAAAAGAGGAGGAGGTGGAGGAATAGGAAGAAGAGGAGGAGCGGCTACATCTATTGCAGGTGTATATAAGAGGAAGAAGTAATAGAAGAAGAAGTGGAGGAGGAGAAAGAAAAAGGGAAAGAGAAGAAGAGGAATAAGAGTAGGAGGAGGAGGAGAAAGAAGAAGAGGTAGAGGAAGAAATCAAATAGGAAGAGGAGGAAGTACAAGAAAAAAGAAGAATAAGAACAAGAATAAGGATACGCATACATACACACATATATAGAGATAGGAATGTATACACATCTAAGTATGTATGCATAAATGTACGTTTCTATATATGTATGTATGTATGTCTAAGTACGTATGCATAAATGTACGTTTCTATATATGTATGTATGCATGTAAGTATGCATGTACGCACGTATGAATGTACGTATGCCTGCGTCTGTACTTGTAGACGTACACACGCGTACGCACGATTGTTTGCACAGCTAAATGAGTACTAAAAAAGGTAATTAAACATCAACGACTTATATTTGGAGGGCAAACAATCAACTTGATGAATAATAATCTCGAAATAAACAACCGTTATTAAACCTCAGAAAAAAAATCGTGTAGGTGAATGAAAAATGAAAATATGAATCCGTAGACTTTTATTTTGATAACTATTATTTTTTTTACTGTTTATATAAATATTTGTGTTCAGTTTATTGTACCCCCCGGTCTTGTTCGTGGTTGTTCAGCATGAAACTGGTTATGATTTGTACTGGATTTGTTATTTTGTACTGAAATCGGTTGTATATCGTACTGTAATTAGATGTATTTTGTAATGTAATTGGTTGTATTTTGCACAGTAAGTGGTTGTATTTTGTACTGAAATTGATTACGTTTTGTACTCTAAGTGTTTATATTTTGCACTGCAACTTTTCGTATTCTGCACTGTAACTGATTGCATTTTGTACTACAACTGGTTGCCTTCTGCACTGCACTTGGTTGTATTTTGCACTGTAATTGGTTGCATTTTGTACCGCTCCAACCCAGGCCGAGGGAAATGAAAACCCAGCGGAACCAGAGTCTTATCTCTCCATCAGCATGTCCAGAGTAAATTTCAGCGCCGCCTCGCAGATTAACCATCGCCCACGTCAAAAAAAAAAAAAAAAAAAAAAAAAAAAAAAAAAAAGACTTCCATCCCCGCCACTGAAAATTACTGTGGAGCAAGGGCCTCACGTCAAAAGAACAAAATAAAAAAGAGTTGCAATATACATACGCAATAGTACTCTGTTGAGCTTTGCAAGAACGAGTAGGGGCAACAGAGGGGGGAGTGGCGGATAAGGGTAAAGGGGAGCGGGGGTAGGGGATTAAGGGGAGGGGCGAGGAGGGGCGAGGAGGAGGAGGAGGGGCGAGGAGGAGGAGGAGGGGCGAGGAGGAGGAGGAGGAAAAGGTGGTTGTGAAAGTGGCGGGGGCGGCGCCGGCGGAAGAGGTAGAGGTAGTGGAGGAGGAGGAGGAAGAGGTGGTGACGAAAAAGGAGGAGGAAGAGAGAGAAGAGAAAGAGGAGGAGGCAGATAAAGAATAATAATCAGAAAAAAACGAAAAAATCCGCTTGGCATACCGCGACCACTTGCTTCCCTCTCGCAAACCTTCTTGCAACAGACACAAACCCGCCTGCAAACCTATGACAAGGCCCGCGTGCCTTTTGTGACAGCCCCGCGTTCGAAAGCGAGGCTGTCATGCGGGAGATTCGGTTTGAAAGCAAGGAGGTTTTACGTGAAATTCCAATCCTACATTCACCAATACAAGCCGCGAAAACCCCGTGAGAGGCGATGTAATCCAGGTAAACGCACGTCCAAGCAAATCAATCAATAACTTTGCAACGCCCCGGCTAATCCACGCGAGAAAGATGCCACTATCTTGCCCCAATCAACAACACATTGCAGTGAAAATTCCGCGTCTGATTCCCGCGAATATTTGCAATGGCGGTTCGATAGGGAAGGGGGGGGGGCAAAAAGAAAGAAAGAAAGGAAGTGAAGAAAGGAGGAAAGTAAGAAAGAAAGAAAGAAAGAAAGAAAGAAAGAAAGTGAAGAAAGGAAGGAGGAAAGTAAGAAAGAAAGGAAAATGAAATGAGAGAAAGAGGATAGAAAGAAACTAAGAAAGAAACAAAGAAATTAAGAAAGAAACAAAGAAAAAGAAGCAAACAAAAGAAAAGAAACAAAGAAATTAAGAAGGAAAAAAGAAAATTAATAATCAAAAGAAACAAAGAAAAAAACAAAAGAAACAAACAAAATAAAAGACAAATCAAAAAGGACGCAGGAGACCACAAAAGAAACGCCAGCCCACGATCCCCCAAACCCCACGCCCCCCTCACCCCACTAACAACGAACAGAACCCCCTCTCGTGTACTTCCCTCACAGCGAGCGATTTGTTTCCGAGGCGAGTCCTTGTTCATGGAGACCCGCCCCCCCCTTCCCCCCTTTCCGCCCCCAAATCCACGCGGGGAAGTAAAAGACCTCGATATCATTGGAATTCGCAGATCACATCGAAGAAAGATCACACGGAGGTGTAAAAATGCTGGGCGTCTTTCAAAGGGTATATTCCGCTTCCCTCGAGGGCAAGACATTCCCCGCCCCGCCCTCCAACCCCTTCCCCTCACCCTCACCCACCCAACGCCACCCAGAGTTCTCGAAAACATTAAAAAAAAAAATAAATAAATAAATAAACACACCTTTACTGTTTCTTTTACTTTCAGAGTTTTCGAAAACCTTTAAAAAAATAGAAATAAAAACACCTTTACTGTTTCTTTTACTTTCGACTCCCTTAGATATTCAGGGTTTTC
>NC_091549.1:14503556-14508556 GCF_042767895.1 Penaeus vannamei
GTGAGTGTGAATGAGAGTGAGTGACAGAGAGAGAGAGAGAAGAAAGAAAGAAAAGAAATGCATAAAGAAAGAGAGTGAGAAACAGAGAGAAAGAAAGAGAAACGGAATAAAAAGAAACAGCAAAAAAAAAATAATGATAATAATACACACAAAGACACACGCACACCCCGATCGTCCAAGTCAGAACCGTAGTCAAAGCCCCCGAAGCTCTCTCCCGCCCCACAACACACGCGCGCCAACCCCTTTGCTTCCCGCCGGCCTATCAAACACGCCTCGATGGCAACCGGCTTTTAATCGCACCCTTTCGCAGGTAAACTCGTTCCTGTCGGTGAGTCCAAGCGGATGAGACTCGTCAGGCGGGGAGGGAAGGAGGAATGGGGGGGAAGGAGGGAGAGAGGGAGAGAAAGGGAAGGAGGGAGAGAAAGGGAAGGAGGGAGAGAGGGAGAAAAGGGGAAGGAGGGAGGGTGAGAAAGAAGGGAGAGAAAGGGAAGCAGGGAAATAGGGAGAGAGGGAGAACAGGGGAAGGAGGGAGAGAGGAGAGAGAAAGGGAAAGAGGGAGAGGGAGAGAAAAGGGAAGGGGGAGGGGGAGAAGAAAGGAAGGGAGGGAAGGATGAATGGAAGGAGGGAGGGGAGAGAGAGAAAGGGAAGGAAGGAGGGAGAGAGAGAAGGGGAAGGAGGGAGAGATGAAGAGAAAGGGAAGAATGGAGAGAGGGAGAGAAAGGGAAGCAGGGAGAGAGGGAGAGAAAGGGAAGCAGGGAGAGAGAGAGAGAGAGAGAGAGAAGGCATAAACAAATAAGCGAAAGGACGAACAAATGAATGAATGAACGCGTGGGCGAGTGATTGAGCATGAGTGAATGAACAAGGCCTCTGGGTTTTCAACGAAACAGCTGTTCTTAGCGATGACTATTACTAGTGCGGTGTAAAGAAACCGTAATGTTCTCATCTTGTGCTGCCAGTGGATGGTCACCCCGGCCCTTCCTTGCACATGGGGTGACTCAGAAGCAAAATAAACAGAGAGCATGTCACAGCAAAGAAATAAAAAATAAATAAAATAAATAAAATAAAAATAAATAAATAAATAAATAAATAAATAATAAATAAATATACAAATAATAAATAATAAATAAAAAGTCCACTGTAAAAAATGGAATACAACTAAACCTTAAACCTAATTAGATATGCGATGACACTCTCCCCCTCCCCCCTTCCCCTCCTCCCCCCCGCCACCCCTCGTGATGGAATTAACCTCCAAAGGCTTCCTTTATGTTGCAAATTGCCTGTGCAACACTCAGCAGTATACCTTTGAAGTATATTACTATGTACTATCAAGAACGGTCTAAACTTAAAACCACCACGGAGTTATGGAACCAAGTAATCTTTTTCCATATTGATGATGAATAAACATTACATATAATTCACCTCATATTGATTGCAATGCGTAGAGATGTATCAATTTACACTGATGATGTCACGTTTTATACATGTGTATGAGTTACATCTTGTATATGTTGTCTCTCAGTTAAAGCAATTCTATAAGCATATTGTGTACTTATTCCTAAAAATAATAAGATTAACTTTAATAATAGTACTTCCATAAAAAAGCTGGTAAAACTATAACGAATAATGACGCAAACTAATTATAATAGTAATAATAATTATAATAATAATGATAATGATAACAATAACAGAAACAATAATGAAGATGATGATAATGATAATTATAGTAATAGTAATAATAAAGGAATAAATAATAACAATAATAATAATAATAAAAATGACAAATAAAAATTCTAGTAATAATACTAACAACAACAATAATACTAATAATAATCGAAATTACAATAATAACAAGAACATTAACAATAATAATAACAATAATAATAATAATATGATGATGATGATGATATTACTACTACTAATAATAATAATGATAATAACAACAAAAATGATGATGATAATAATAATAATGATAATAACAACAATAATGATGATGATGATAATAATAATAATAATAATAATAACAATAATAATAACAAAAATAATAACAATAATATGAATAACAATAATACCAACAATAAGAAAAATATCAATAACAACAACAAACAACAAAGTACACCAGCGCTCTGCCCAGAACACGATAGCACTGGAGGCTATACGTCCACGCGTGCTGCACAGATCATTCTCAAATTTCTAGCGTCTAGTGCACGGAGCATTCTTGCATCCCGGACTTTAGCACCCTTGCAACAGAGTGGATTCTCGTTTCACCTTTTTTCTGTGTTTTTTTTCTCTCTCTCTCGCTCTCTTTTTCTGTCTATTTCTGTTTGTTTGTTTATCTGTCTGTCATTTTTTTTGCGAGATCAGATCATTCACTCAATGGAAGGATTCGCGGGAGGTAAAAATCGCCTTAAGTGAGACAGTTACAGCGCGGCTTCAACGCGTTTCATTATCTTTGAGAAAATGTATTTTATAAAAGTAAAGAGAGAGGGTGAAAAACTAAATTATATCCTGTTTCCTTTGTTCAGAGAGGCTCTTTAATACAAAGTGCAAGTCAGACGTTTCAGGGGAGAGTTCAGATCACCGTAATTGGGAAAATAATAAAACGCTGTACTTTTACCTCATGATAAACTTTAATCATCGCGCAGCGTGCATCACACCTAAGTGTTGCCGCCGCGAGAACCATGCTTTTATGGCTTCCACGACGGCCCTTAGACTCGTACGGACAGCCAATCATCTCTCGCCCTCGCTCTTTCTCTATTTCTCTCTGTCCTCTCTTTCTCTCCCACTCAGTCTTTTAGTGGTTATCCTTCCCCCTCTCTCTATTTCCGCTTCTCTCTCTCTCTCTCTCTCTCTCTCTCTCTCTCTCTCTCTCTCTCTCTCTCTCTCTCTCTCTCTCTCTCTCTCTCTCTCTCTCTCTCTCTCTCTCTCTCTCTCCCTCTCCTCTCTCTCTCTCTCCCTCTCTCTCCCTCTCTCTCCCTCTCTCTCCTTTCATCATTTCATCATTTTTTCATTTCATCCTTCCCTTCTTCCTTCCCTTCCTCCTTCCCTTCCTCCTTCCCTTCCTCCTTACCTCCCTCCACCACTATCTCCCTCCTCCCTCCTCCTCTCCGCCGTTCTCCCGTTCGTTCCCCCCTCCCTTCCTCTCCCTCACAAAAACGACAGTAAAAAGTTATAAACTTTGAGTAAGCACTAAAATTTACACACCCGCACTCGTGCACAAATGAACTGTATTCACATCCACATGCAAACAAGTTTACATAAATGCCTAAACAGAGTTCCAGTTACACATGCAATTACCTACCAGAGAGAAACCGACATAAACACAAACGTAAGCATAAACTCACACACACCCGCACACACACACACCGACATTTACCTCCTCCCCCTCCCCACACACACGCACCCCCACCCACACCCACACTCCCCCTCGCACCCTACACACAAAACTACAAGGACAAGGTACAATAACAAGCACGCACGCACGCACGCACGCACGCACGCAGGTGTCGTCTGGTCACCCATGCTATTGATCCCAAAAGAGCCTGCTGTCCACCTCGCCAAGTCGCCATGGCCGTATCACAGGTCATGTTCTCGTCGTGTTGCCGTTGGTGTTGCGTAAGCTTTGTTGTTCTAAGTTTTGCTCTTAACGCGTTTTGCCGTTGCTCTAAAATACAATTTCGTTGTTGCTCTAAAATACATTTTGCTGTTGCTCTATAATACAAATTCGTTGTTCCTCTAAAATAGATTTCGCTGTGGCTCTATAATACATTTTGCTGTTGCCCTAATATACAATTTCGTTTTTGCTCTTAAGTACATTTTGCTGTTGCTCTAATATACAATTTCGTTTTTACTCTAAAATCCATTTCGCTGTAGCCCTTAAATGGATTTTGCTGTTGCTCTAAAATCCATTTCGCTGTTGCTCTAAAATCCATTTCGCTGCTGCTCTAAAATCCATTTCGCTGTTGCTCTAAATACAATTTTACCGTTCTTCTATGTGGATTTTCCAGCTGCTCTATATGGAGTTTGCTGTTGATCTAAAATACATTTCGCTGCTGCCCTGAAATACAATTATGCTGTTGCCCTAAATGGATTTTCCTGTCGCTTTAAAATCCTTTTTGCTGTTGCTCTAAATAACATTTTCTGTTGCCCTTAATGGATTTTCCTGTCGATTTAAAGTGCATTTTGATGATTCTTAAAATAGATTTTGCTGTTACTCTGAAATGCATTATGTTGTTGCTCTAAATAGATTTTACTGTTACTCTGAAATGCATTCTGCGGTTGCTCTAAATAGATTTTGCTGTCACTCTAAAATGCATTTTGCTGTTGCTCTATTTGGATTCTGCGCTTAATCTAATATACGTTTAACTGTTGTCCAAAATATAATTCGCTCTTGCTCTAGAATACATTTTGTTTTGCTTATAAAAGGCAATTTGCTGTTGCTACAAAATACATTTAGCTGTATAAATACATAACAAGTTTTGCTCTTTACAAATAGAATACTAATAGCTGGTGATAAAACATTTATGTTGCTTTCGAGATAGAAAAAAAATACGCGATGTTGTTGATATGTAACACATGTTGCTCTTGAGATTTAGAATATTGCTGTCGAGACCGAAAATACGTGTTGCTGACGTGCCGTAGAAGAGCTATGCATTCTGTTTATCCTTCTTGTGTTCTTCTTTCTCCTTCGTTTTCTTACCTCTCTTTCTAATACTACTTCTTTTCTTTTCCCATTTCTTCCTCTCCTCCTCCTTCTTCTTTTCTTCCTCTTCCTCTTCCTCTTCCTCTTCTTCTTCTTCTTCTTCTTCTTCTTCTTCTCCTCCTTCTTCTTCTCCTCCTCCTCCATCCATCCCAACAAGCGAAAGATATCCTCGGGCGCAACAACGCACCCCAGGCCGGGCAGAATATAGGCCTACCCCGACCGCGCCTACTTGGACGGCCTGCATGACAACCTCGAGTGCGTCCGGTCACGTGTCATGGCCATCTGTCTGGCCCCCTTATCT
>NC_091549.1:14513556-14528556 GCF_042767895.1 Penaeus vannamei
CCTCTCTCTCTCTCTCTCCCTCTCTCTCTCTCTCCCTCCCTTCCTCTCTCTCTCCCTCCCTCTCTCTTACTCTCTCTCCCTCTCTCTCTCCCTCTTCCTTCTCTCTCTCTCCTCTCTCCCTTCTCTCTCTCTCTCCCTCTCTCTCTCCCTCTCTCTCTCTCCCTCTCTCTCTCTCCCTCTCTCTCCCTCTCCCAGGGATAAAGAGAGAGAGAAAGAGAGAGTTAGAGATAGAATCTGAGAGATAAATAAATAGAGATAGATAAATAGGTAGATAAATAGATAAATCGGTAGATAGACAGAGATAGATAGAGAGAGAGAAAAAAAGAGAGAAGAAAGACAAAGACAAAAAGAAAATGGAAAAAATAGGTGCATCAATAAACAGAGAGAGACCGAATGACAGAGACACGAAAACAAAACAACATCGCCACTACGACGACGAGGAGGAGAAGAAGGAAGATAAGGAGAAAGATGAGAAGGAGGAAGAGGAAGAAGAAGAGAAGGAGGAGGAGAAGGAGTAGAAGGAGGAGGAAGAAGAGAAGGAGAAGTAGAAGAAGAAAAAAGAAGAGGAGGAGAAGGAAAAGAGAGAAGGAGAAGGGGACGGAAAAGAAGAAAGAAGAGAAGGGAGGAGGAGGATCGCATCGCCCCGCCCACCATATCCTACTCGAGCTAGGGGATCCAATCCTATTAATGCCGCCATACGATCCCCCTGCGTGACCGCGACGCAGGTGAGCCGGATCACCCTTCGACAGGAGGGGGGGGGGGGGGTAGGAGGAAGGGGGAGGGGGAGGAGGGGTAGGAAAATGGTGGGTTTATGATGGGGGGGAGGAGTAGGATGGGAAGTGGAGGAAGGGAGAAGAGAGGGAAAGGAGGGAACAAGGGAGAATGGGGGAAGAGTGGAGGAAGGGAGGAAGAGAGAGGGAGAGAAGAGGAAGAGGAAGAGGAGGAAGGATGGGGAAGTGGAGGAAGGGAGAAAAAAGGAGGGCTAGAGAGGGAGAGGAGGAGGAAAGGTAGGAGGGAGGGAAGGAAAGGAAAGAGGTGGAGGAAATAAGGAAGGGAAGTGGAGGGAGGGGAGAAGAGAGGGAGAGAGGAAAGAAGGGAGCAAGGGGGAGGGGGAGGTGAGAATGTAAGAATTTGGATGAGGGTGAGGGAGGGACGTAGGATGGGAAGTGGAGGAAGGAAGAGGGAAAGGAGGGAACAAGGGAGAATGAGGGAGGAAGGGATAAGAATAAGAAGGGAAGTGGAGGGAGGGAGAAGAGAGGGAGAGAGGAAAGAAGGGAGCAAGGGGGAGGAGAATAAGAACAAGAATGAGTGAGAACGTAAGTGTGAGCGCAAGTATGAGTATGAGCGCGTGTATGCATGTATGTAAGTATGTATGTATAGATGTACGTATGTATGTGTATATTTATATATGTATATGTATGTGTATGCATATTAAGATATATGTACGCATGTATCTGCATATGTACGTATGTTCGTATGTGAGAGTAAGTAACGATAAGAATGAGAATTCCTCAAAAAGGATGAATACGTGAGTCGTGAGTCAGGGTGAATTCATGGGGGTATGCGTGCAGGGTCTCTATAGTGCTTATATAGACCTTGTACGCGTGTACGTATGTCACCGCGCGCGCTCTCTGACGCCCTCGTCTGTTTTCCCATAATATCCCCGAAGCCCAATCTGTGTCCGGGTCCCTCCCTCGCTTCTCTCTCTCCCTCCCTCCCCCCCCCTCTCTCTCTCCCCCCCCCCCTCTCTCTCTCTCTCTCTCTCTCTCTCTCTCTCTCTCTGCCTCTCCTCCCTCTCTCGGCCTCTCTCCTCCCTCTCTCTCTCCTCCCTCTCTCTCCCTCTCTCTCTCCCTCCCCCTCCCTCTCTCTCTCCCCACTCCCTCCCCTTCCCTCTCTTCTCTCCTCCCTCCCTCTCCCTCTCCCTCTCTCTCACTCTCTCTCCCTCCCAACCCCCCTTCTCTCTCTCTCCCTCCCTCCCCCTCCCTCTCTCTCTCTCTCTCTCTCTCTCTCTCTCTCTCTCTCTCTCTCTCTCTCTCCTCTCTCTCTCTCTCTCTCTCTCTCTCTCTCTCTCCTCTCCCTCCTCCTTCTCTCTCTCTCCTCCCTCTCTTCTCTCTCTCCCTCCCCTTCCCCTTCTCTCTCTCCCTCCCTCTCCCTCTCTCTCTCCCCCTCCACTCCCCTTCTCTCTCCCTCCTTCCCTCCCTCTCTTCTTCCTCCTTCCCTCTTTCTCCCTCTCTCTCTTCCTCCCTCCCTCCCCCTCTCACTCTTCCTCCCTCCCTCCCCCTCTCTCTCTCTCTCCCTCTTCTCCCTCCCTCCTTCTCTCTCTCCCTCCCCCCTCCTCCCTCTCTCTCTCTCTCTCTCTCTCCCTCACTCTCTCTCACTTCCTCCCTCCCTCCCCCTCTCTCTCTTCCTCCCTCCCTCCCCCTCTCTCCTCTTCTCCTCCCTTCCCTCCCTCTCTCTCTCCTTCTCCCTCCCTCCCTCCCCTCTCTCTCTCTTCCTCCCTCCCTCCCTCCTCTCTCTCTCTCCTCCCTCCCTCCCTCCCTCTCTCTCTTCCCTCCCTCCTCTCCCTCTCTCTCTTCCTCCCTCCCTCCCCCTTCTCTCTCTTCCCTCCCTCCTCCTCCCCCTCTTTCCTCTCTCTTCCTCCCTCCCTCCCCCTCTCTCTCTCTTCTCACTCTCCCCTCCCTCCCCCTCTCTCCTCTTCCTCCCTCCCTCCTACCTCTCTCTCTCTTCCCTCCCTCCCTCCCCCTCTCTCTCTTTCCTCTCCTCCCTCCCCCCCCTCTCTCTCTCTTCCCTCCCTCCCTCCCCCTCCTCTCTTTCGCCCTCCCTCCCTCCCCTCTCTCTTCTCCCTCCCTCCCTCCCCCTCTCTCTCTCCCTCCTCCCTCCTCCTCCCTCCCTTCTCCTCCTCTCCCTCCACTCCCTCCCTCTCCCTCCTCTCTCTCTCCCTCCCTCCATCCCTCCTTCTCTCTCTCCTCCTCCCTCATCCACTCTCTCTCTCCCTCCCTCTCTCTCTCCTTTCCCTCCCTCTCTCCCTCGCCGCCCAATCAGGCCATGCTTCTCAATCAATAACCGGGCCAAGAGGTTGTTATGGAATGGTCGATCACCCTCCCTCCGCCTTCAATCACTTCCCCGAAAGCCTGGTGCCGCCGCCGTCGAAGCCGCCAGCCGCCGCCTCGGCTTACTTCCGACGCGCGACGCCTTCCCACACATTTTCTCGAATTTCCTCCCTTGGAGTTTCGTCTGATGTACGATGCTTGTTTGTTCTACTTCGTCTCTCTCTGTCTCTGTCTGTCTGTCTGTGCTCGTTTGCTTGTTCTACTTCTTCGTCTCTCTATCCCTCTCTGTCTCTGTCTCTCCCCACCTCTCTCTCTCTCACACACACACGCACACACACACATACACACGATTAAATTTTAACGATCGCTGTCTGTCTGTATGAATGTCTGTCTATGTCTGCCTCTCTCACACACACGGACAAACACGCATAAACACACACACGATTAGACTTTAACGATCAGTCTGTCTGTCTCTCAAACACAGGTAGACTTTATCGATTTGTCTGTCTGTCTGTCTCTCTTACTTTTTTTGGGGGGAAGGGGGGGTCAAATTCTGGTCTCGGTCTCGTTCGCAATAAGAATTCTTTTATATATTCATGTCAAATATCTTTTAAAAGTAGGGCGGGTGGGTGTGTTTGCGTGTCTGTGTGTGGGGGGGGGGGAGGGGGGCTACATACATACATCTACCGAGAACATTAACAAACTGAAATTGGAAAATCAGTAAAAGAAAAAACTTTCGTCGTCGCAACAGCTCCCTACCCTTTACCCCCCCCCCCCTCCAAAGACTCGAAACCAGATGCATCAAAAAAGAAGAAAAAAAAAAGTTTCCCCGACTGTTTTCAGCTCAAATAATGTCAACTTTTATCCGATGAAAATGCATGACTTTGCCCCATAAAGTCCCCGCCGGAACTCGCCCCGAGGAGACTTGCCTGATCAGATTATCGAATTTCCAAGACCTTCGGCTACACTGTGCTCGGTCCGGGCGCCTGTCAAGCCGGAGGCAGAACCTGTCAAGACGCCGGGTGCAGCTGTGGGCCCTTTTGGGGGCCTTTCATGGGGTCACTCTATGGGGTCCCTCCACGGGTTCCATCCTCGGGATCCCTTCTTGGGGTCCGTCCTCGAGTTTCCTTCATGGGGCCCCTCCACGGGTTCCCTCCTCGGTTTCCCTTCATGGGGTCCCTCCACGGGTTCCCTCATCGGGCTCCCGTTTTGGGGTCCCTCGTCGGTTTTCTTTCTTGGGGTCCCTCCACGGGTTCCCTTTTGGGGTCCCTCCACGGGTTCCCTTCTTGGGGCCCCTCCACAGGGTTCCCTTCTTGGGGTCCATTCTTGGGTTCCCTTCTTGGGGTCCCTCCACGGGTTCCCTTCTTGGGGTCCCTCCACTGGTTCCCGCTTTGGGGCCCCTCGTCGGTTTTCTTTCTTGGGGTCCCTCCACGGGTTCCCTTCTTGGGGCCCCTCCACAGGTTCCCTCCTCGGTTTCCCTTCTTGGGGTCCCTCCACGGGTTCCCCCCTTGGGTTCCCCTCCACGGGTTCCCCCCTTGGGGTCCCCTCCACGGGTTCCCTCCTTGGGGTTCCCTCCACGGGTCCCCTCCACGGGTTCCCTCCTTGGGGTTCCCTCCTTGAGGTCCCCTCCACGGGTTCCCTCCTTGGGGTCCCCTCCACGGGTTCCCTCCTTGGGGTCCCCTCCACGGGTTCCCTCCTTGGGGTCCCCTCCACGGGTTCCCTCCTTGGGGTCCCCTCCACGGGTTCCCTCCTTGGGGTCCCCTCCACGGGTTCCCTCCTTGGGGTCCCCTCCACGGGTTCCCTCCTTGGGGTCCCCTCCACGGGTTCCCTCCTTGGGGTTCCCTCCTTGGGGTCCCCTCCACGGGTTCCCTCCTTGGGGTCCCCTCCACGGGTTCCCTCCTTGGGGTCCCCTCCACGGGTTCCCTCCTTGGGGTTCCCTCCACGGGTTCCTGTGGGTCCTCCAGGTTCTCCCTTGGGTCCCCCCTCCTGGGGTCCCTCCGGGTTCCCTCCTTGGGGTCCCCTCCACGGGGTTCCTGTAGGATCCCTCACGGGTTCCACCCCCTCCTTGAGGTTCTACCTCAAGGGTTCCTCCTTGGGGTCCCCTCTGGGCGGGCTCCTCCTTGGGGTTCCCTCCCTTTGGGGTCACCTCCAGGTTCCCTCGCCCGGTTCCTCCTTGGTCCCCTCACGGACCACGTCTCCTCCTTGGGGTCCCCTCCACGGGTTCCCTCCTTGGGGTTCCCTCCACGGGTTCCCTCTTTGGGGTCCCCTCCACGGGTTCCCTCCTTGGAGTCCCTCCACGGGTTCCCTCCACGGGTTCCCTCCTTGGGGTCCCCTCCACTGGGTTGCCCCGTTTCAGTCCTCGTCGGTCCTCGTCAGTTTCCTTCTTGGGGTCCCTCCACGGGGTTCCCCTCCTTGGGGTCCCCTCCTCGGTTTCCCTCTTGGCAGGTCCCTCCACGGGTCTCCTCCTTCCAGGAGTCCTCTCCACATGGTTCCTCCACGGGTTCCCTCCTTGGGGTCCCTCCAAGGGTTCCCGTTTTGGGGTCCCTCGTCGGTTTTCCTTCTTGGGGTCCCTCCACGGGTTCCCTCCTTGGGGTCCCTCCTCGGTTTCCCTTCTTGGGGTCCCTCTACGGGTTCCCTCCTTGGGGTCCCTCCACGGGTTCCCTCCTTGGGGTCCCCTCCACGGGTTCCCTCCTTGGAGTCCCTCCACGGGTTCCCTCCTTGGGGTCCCTCCACGGGTTCCCGTTTTGGGGTCCCTCGTCGGTTTTCCTTCTTGGGGTCCCTCCACGGGTTCCCTCCTTGGGGTCCCTCCTCGGTTTCCCTTCTTGGGGTCCCTCCTCGGTTTTCCTTCTTGGGGTCCCTCTACGGGTTCCCTCCTTGGGGTCCCTCCACGGGTTCCCTCCACGGGTTCCCTCCTTGGGGTCCCTCCTTGGGGTCCCTCCTCGGTTTCCCTTCTTGGGGTCCCTCCTCGGTTTTCCTTCTTGGGGTCCCTCTACGGGTTCCCTCCTTGGGGTCCCTCCACGGGTTCCCTCCTCGGGCTCCCTTCCTGGTTCCCTCCTTGATGTCTTTCCTAGAGGTCCTTACTTGGGGTCCGTTCTTAGGAGTGCAAGAGGATTCATGGCGTGAAGCGTTTGCATAATCTTTCTTTTTCTCCGACTCCCAGACGGCGAGAAGTGTAGCGTCTTTCCAGCAGAGGTCGCGGGTTACCTTTCTTCTTAAGGCTGGAGGCTGCCGTGTCCCGCTTCGACCTGCGGCCATGTTCAGTGTCATTATAAATCTCGCCCACAGCTCCTTGGCTCAGCACGTCATGTCGCTTTGCGAGATAAGGAACCTCAGCGCCCTCCTGCCTTTTGCTTTCCTTTCCCCTCTCACTCCTGCTGTCGCACACATATATGCATACATACATACATATAAATACGTGTGTGTGTGTATATATATATATATATATATATATATATATATATATATATATATATATATATTTATATACACACACACACACACACACACACACACACACACACACACACACACACACACACACACATATATATATATATATATATATATATATATATATATATATATATATATATATATATATATATACACACACACACATATACACACACACACACACACACATGTAACCTACGTTTACACGCGAAAAGCTTCCCCCAAGGATACTCAGCATTACCATCACTTCAAAGCACGCGTCCCCACCACCTAACTGCACTCCACACGCCACACACGCACACTACTATATCCACTTGCGTCTCCACGTGTTTTCATACGCAAATAGTGGGAGTTCTAAGGATCCACTTGCGTCTTCAAGTGTTTTCATACACAAATACAGGAAGTTCTAAATATCCACTTGCGCCTCCACCTGTCTTCATACGCAAATAAAGGGCGTTCTAAATATCCACTCGCGTTCCCACCCGCGTTCACATCCACAAATAACACGAGTTCTTAGCCACTGTTCCCAAAGCAATTCCCATGATAATCCTCTTCGATTCTGTTTTCCCCTGGCTAGGAGGGACAACCGGCAAAAGTCCTTGTGCCGACGACTTGCAAGGGTTGTTAGCGCATTTTCGCGAGCACACCTTCTGAAGGAGGCGCTGCCGGGACCGAGGAGCTGGCCGAGACGCACCGCACTTGTTCGCGGCGCCTGCTTGGGATCCCACCTTCAGAAAGGGCCGTGAAGCGAAAGGAAATGTGGGTGCTTTGTTAAGGCAGGAGGCGTTTTAGTTGCAAGGAAAACAGCGGTTGCCGGTCCACGAAGCACAGTTCAAGCGACAGTAATGGCAAAAGCAGAATAAAAGGCTGAGCCACCGGGGAAGACAGCGCGCCCGCGGGAATAACTGGGGAAACCACCAGAGCACGGCAGAGTAAAATGTGATTTTGACGTCACAGCAAAAATCACCGAAATCCACCAGCAGTTTGACATTCCTATATCGGATGAGAACACCACAATCTGTCGCGACGTTCGGCCTAATTACTTTATATCTTTCTGTTTCCCTCTCTTACTCTTACTCTCTCTGTCTCTTTCTGTTTCCCTCTCTTACTCTCTCTCTCTCTCACCCTCTCAAACACTTTCTTTCTCTCTTTCTCTTTCTCTCTCTCTCACACACATACCCACACACACACACACACTTTCTTTCTCTCTCAAAAAAAGGTAAAAAATCGTCAATGCCTTACCCTGCCACCCTGCCCCTCCTCCATCTCCCTCGCCCCCATCTTCCCACCCTCCACCGCGGGCACGAGACCCAAAACCAACAACCAACACCCTCCCCGCCCCGCTCCCCTTCCACCCCTCTCTTTCCTGTCTCGCTCCCTTCCACCTCTCCCTCCTATAATCCCAGCCGTCTTTCCAGCCCGCCTGAGTATCCTAATATCCAATACACCGCAACGTATTATCCTCCAGATATCAACACCAACAACTAATTAAGGAAGTAATAATCGATACGTTACCTCAACCGCGAGGGTTTCGGGAGAGGGGGGGGGGAGAGTATGGGAAGGGAGAGGGAGGGGAGGGCAAAGGAGAGGAGAGACGGGGAGGAGAGAGGAAAGAGGGGAAATGGAGGTAGATGGAAGGACATGGAGGGGAGGGTAAGGGAGAGGAGAGAAAGAGGACATAGGGAGAGGGAGGAGAGAGAAAAGAGAGAGTAGGTGAGAGGGAGATGGAAGGGACAGGGAGGGGAGGGTAGAGGGAAAGAGGAGAGAAGAGGGGAGGTGAAGGTGGGGGAGATGGAGAGGGTAAGGGAGAGAGAATGAGGAGAGGAGAGGAAATGAGAGGAAGTGGAGGGAGACGGAAGGGGGGGGAGGGGAGGGTATGGGGAGGAGTAAGGAGAGGGGAGAGGGAGTGACGGAAAGGGTTAGACGAAAAGTAAAGGAGAGGCGCCTTAAGAGGGGTGAGGAAAGGAGAGGGGAGCGAGGGAGGGCGAAGGACCAGTAGAGGGAGGGGGAGGGGGAGGAGGAAAGACTGAGGTAGGGAAAGGAAAGCAGTAAGAGGGTGAAAGAGGACGAGGGGGCGTGAGGGGAACGAATAAGAGGGTAGGAGAGTAGGAGAAGGAGAGAGGAGGGAGGGGAGGGAGGGCGAAGAGTCAGAAAGAACGACCTAATGAGAAGCCTCGCTGATGTGTGCGCCTGCTAGTCTTCACAGATCCGATTCTACACACACTTGCACGCACATCAACATACGCGTAAATGAGTGTATGAGTGTGGAAGTGAACGAATGACTGCGGAAATGTGAGAGCGAACGAGTGCGTGGGAGAATGTGAATGAAAGTATAAATGAGTGAGTGGATGAACAAACGAGCGTGCATGAGAATGGCCGTGGAAGAGGGTGTTTGTGGAGACGTGTGAATGCGTACGTACAAGCGTGTGACCTCAACCCAAAACACATCCATCCCCTGCCGTCGGTTCCCACCCGCGACCCCCACCCCGAGCGGCGCAGCAGAAACCCCGACGAAGCCCCGCGCAAGACGACCACCCCTGAACTCCGGGCAGACGACCCGGCTCCGATTCCCCAATTCGCGAGATGCCGCTGATTTTCGAAGTCAGGGCGGATGCCACTCCACGCAAACAGCACGAAGCGATGGCTCTTTCGGTGCGGATATGCCCGGGCCGGCGGCGACGTGGGACTCCGCCGCAGGAAATGTAAACATGAATGCCGTCGAAACTCAAATGAACAGCTGACTGGAAGGAGGGCCCGTGGTGACTGAAACTAAATCTAAATTCGCAGTTTTCTCTTCTATTCTTTTCTATTTCTGTTTCGATTTTTTTTTGTTTCTGTGTGTTTGTATGTTTGGTTTGCATGTTTGTTGAGTGAGTGAGTGAGAGAAAAAAAGTTTTAATACTGTTATTAAAATCAAGAATTCACGTAAATACCTTCGAACGAACAACACTGTCAACAAACAAATAGGAATTAACGCTAGGATTCGTCATTTATTTCTCTATTCTTTTCCAGTCCATCTATTTGATCGACTGCCGGTTTCACAAATCGCCCGACGCCTTCCCCCTTGTTCGGGCCCACGCGGAAACTACGCTCCGACCGCCACGAACCCGGACAAAATTCCCCGACAGAACGCACACGACGCCGGACACTAAGGGACGACCCCGCGCAATGAGAACAATGGTCCGCCAACCCGACCCCATTCCCCAACAAGCAAGCGTGCCCACACTAGGACCCCTCCTGCTCCCTCTAAGACCCCGTGCTCCTTCTACGACCCAGAGCTCCCCCTTTTCGCCACGCTCTCCTAATGGACCCCATGCTTCCCCCTAAGACCCCGTGCTCCCCCTCTCCGCCACGCTTCCCTTACGGACCCCATGCTCCCCTTAAGACCCCGTGCTCCCCTTATGGACCCATGCTCCCCCTCTCCCCTACGCTCTCCTCATGGACTCCACGCTCCTCTAATGGACCCCATGCTCCCCCTCTCCGCCACGCTTCCCTAATGAACCCCATGCTCCTTAATGAACCCCATGCTCCTTGCGTGGACCCCGTGCCTCCCTCTCCGGCTACGCTCTCCTCATGGACCCCACGTGCTCAAATTATCTCCTAATGGACCCCCGTGCTCCGCCTGTCTCACTCACGCTGCCTACCTAATGGACCCCCAGTGCCTCCGCCTTAGGACCCCCGTGCTCCCCCTCTCCGCTACGCTTCCCTAATGGACCCCATGCTACCCTTAGGACCCCCGTGCTCCCCCTCTCCGCCACGCTTCCCTAATGGACCCCATGCTCCCCCCTCTCCGCCACGCTCCCCTAATGGACCCCATGCTCCCACCTCTCACTCCACACAAATCCCCTAATGGACCCCATCGCTTCCCCCTTAGGGACCCCTGCGTGCTCCCCTCTCTCCGCCCTAATCGAACCCCCATTATCCCCCTATCCGCCACGCTGCCCTATTGGACCCCCGTGCTCCCCCCCTCTCCACTACGCATTCCTAATGGACCCCGTGCTCCCCCTAAGACCCCATTTCGCCCCTCTTCCCTACGCTCCCCTAATGGACCCCATGCTCCCCCTTGGACCCCCATTGCTACCCCCTCTCCGCCACTTGCTTCCCCCTAATGGGACCCCATGCTTCCCTTATGGACCCAATGCTCCCCCTCTCCGCCACGCTTCCCTTACGGACCCCCGTGCCCCCCCCTTTCCGCCACGCTCTCCCTAATGGACCCCGTGCAGTCTCCCTTCATCCAGACCCCATGCTCCCCCTCTCTGCCACGCTCCCCTAACGGACCCCGTGCTCCCCTTAAGACCCCGTGCTCCCCCTCTCCTCTACGCTCCCCCCTAAGACCCCATTTTCCCCTTCTCCCCTACGCTCCCCTTATGGACCCCTTGCCCCCCCCTCTCCGCCACGCTCTCCTAATGGACCCCCTCATCGACTGTTGGGAAAACACCGCTCGCCGCCACAAGTCATTTCCCCCTCGGCGCCCAGAGGGGAAACGAGGCCGTGTGTCAAGCGATAGACTAGGCCGCGCTCTCCTCGCAGGTCACGCCGCGCGAGTCACTATCTGGGAATGGGAATGGGAATGGGAATGGGAATGGGAACAGGCATCGGATAAGTGGAACGGAGGGGGAGGGGGAGGGAGAGATAAGGGGGGGAATAACATCATATTTAATTTGATGATGATAAGGGATGAGGATGAGGGGGGGGGGTAAAGTATAATAATAAATTCAATGATGATGATACTGATGATGGTGATGATTGAGAACTGATGATGATTTGATGATGGTAAGGGATAAGGATAAGAGGGGGAAGGAGGAGAAAGGAGAAAGGCGGAATGAAATGATGGTGATGGCCGATGGTGACGCTAGTGATGATAAGATATTCAATATGAAGATGATATTGATGATGGTGATGAGTGATTCCGATGATGATGATTTGACCATGATAAGGGATAAGGATAAGAGGGGAAAGGGAGGGAGGAAATGAGAGAAGGGCGGCAATTAAAATGCTACCTGATGAAGGATACAATCGAAAAAAATACCAAAGAAAGCGGGAACTGAATAAAGGAAAAAGAGAGAAAAATGAAGAAAGGAAAAACCAGAGAAAGAGAGAGAGAGAGAGAGAGAGAGAGAGGGAGAGGGAGAGAGAGAGAGAGAGAGAGAGAGAGAGAGAGAGAGAGAGAGAGAGAGAGAGAGAGAGAGAGAGAGAAGAGAGAGAGAGAGAGAGAGAAAGAGAGAGAGAGAGAGAGAGAGAGAGAGAGAAGAGAGAAGGAGAGAAGGAGAGAAGGAGAGAGGAAGGGGGAGAGAGCAAGAGAGAGAGAGGAAGAGAGAGAGAGAGAGAGAGAGAGAGAGAGAGAGAGAGAGAGAGAGAGAGAGAGAGAGAGAGAGAGAGAGAGAGGGTGGGAGGGAGGGGGGGAGGGAGGGAAAGAGAGGGAGAGGGAGGGAGAGAGAGAGAGAGAGAGAGAGAGAGAGAGAGAGAGAGAGAGAGAGAGAGAGAGACAGAGAGAGTGAGAGACAGAGAGACAGAGAGAGAGAGAGAGAGAGAGAAGAAAAAAAGAACGGGGGAGAGCAAGAGATAGAGAGAGTGAGAAAGAAAGAGAAGAACGACCGAGAGAGAGAGAGAGACAGAGAAAAGAACGACAATGGGTTAAATTGCGCAACGAAATGAGCAACCTAAATTGCCGGGTACACAGACCCTCACGCCACAGCTGGGAGAGAGTACAGCTGGCCGTCCGTCGTCAAGCAAGGAAGGAAATCAATAGCAGATGAATAAGACGTACGCCGCCGTCGAGTCGATAAGGACAGGCCACTTCCGAAAGGCCATCGTCCGTTTAGTACATTTTTCTAGTTAGTTTAGTTCCCCCACCCCACTCTTTCCCCTTGCCCCCTGCTCCCGCTTCCGAAAAAAACACGAATTCAAGTAGACGAATTTAACGTCAACAAAAATGTACACGAATTCAACTTTAACAATAATTATAAAAAAGTATACGAATTCAAGTGCACGAAATCAACTTCAATAAAAAAATGTACACGAATTCAAGTTAGTGTAGCCCCCCTTGCCTCTACCCCCCTCTCCCCACTTCCATTTCAACTTCCTAGTGAAAAAAAAATTAGAACACGAATGCCAGTTAGTTTCCTCCTCCTCCTCCATGCCCCCTGCCCTATGCCCCCGCTTCTACTCCAACTCCCGAGTGAAAAGAAACGAAACAATACCGAAAAATATAATTCTAATATACGGTCGCAAGTTTGTTTAGTCGTATCTCTTCATCGACTCCATAAGGACAAGCCATTTCCGAAGTGCCATCGTCCGTTTCGTACGTTACTAGTACACGGATGCAAGTTAGTTTCGTACCCCCCCCCCACCTATGACCCCCTCCCTTGCGCCCAATTCAACTCCCGAACGAAAAAAAAAAAAAAAAATACAGAAAGAATCTAGTACACCTCTGCTACCCCCCCCCCCCGCTTCAATTTCAACCCCCGAGCGGAAAAAAAACAATCTAATACACGGATGCAAGTTTGCTTTTAGCCCCCCCCCCCCACCCCTGCTACCGCCCCTCCTTTCCCCTCGCTCCCAATTCAACTCCCGAGCGGAAAGAGGGAAAAAAATACAAAAAAAAAGAGGGAACAAATACAAAAAAAGAGGAAAAAAAGACCCTGGATTCCTCTTTCTACGGCTGTCGCGTCCTCATTCCCGAGCCTTCGAACCCTACCTTTCAGCGGCCGAAGATCGATCCGGGCGGCTCTGCTCTCCCCACCCTTTCTCCTGTCGCTCCTTCTCCCCCGTTCACGCTCTTTTTTTCGTGATTCTGCTTCTCTTTCTTCCCTTTTCTCTCTCTCTCTTATCGTCGTTTCTCCCATTTCTACCTCCCTCGTCTATTTTTTTTCTGTCTATGATCTATTTTTCTCTCTCTTTTCTACCTGTCGCTCCTTTTCTCCCATTCCCGCTCTTTTTTGTTTCTGCTTCTCTTCCTTCCCTTCTCTCTCTTTTCGTCGTTTCTACCGTTTCTACCTCGTCTATTTTGTCTGTCTATGATCCCTCTTCTTCTCTCCCATCCACGCTCTTTTTTATGCTAATGCTTCTCTCTCTCTTTTCGTCGTTTTTCCCATTTCTACCTCCCCCGCCTATTTTTTTCTGTCTATGATCTCTCTTCTCTCCCATTTCTACCTATCGCTCCTTCTCCCATTCACGCTCTTATGCTTCTGCTTCTCTTTCTTCCCTTTTCTCTCTTTTCGTCGTTTCTCCCATTTCTACCTCGTCTATTTTTTTTCTGTCTATGATCTCTGTTCTCTCCTATGTCTACCTGTCGCTCCTTTTCTCCCATTCCTGCTCTTTTTTATCCTTCTGCTTCTCTCTCTCTCTCTTTCCGTCGTCTCCTTCGCTTCTATCTCCCTAGTCTACTTTTTTCTATGATCTCTTCTTCTCTTCCATTTCTACTTCCCCCTTCTATCTTTTTTTTCTCTTTTTTATTTTCTCTCCTTTCCTCCCATGTCTTCCTTTCTTTCTGTATTTCTCTCCTTCTCCTTTTCTCTCTATAGTTCCCATTTCTGTCTTCTCTCTCCATTTTCCTTTCCGATTTTTTCTGCGTCCTCCCCCTGTCCCCTCTTCTACTTTCTCTCCATCTCACCATTTCCTTTTCCCGCTGCCTTTCCCCCTTTCTACCTTCTCTCCTTTCTCCTCCTCTGCCTTCGCTTCTTCTCCCATCACTCCATTTCCACCTCCTTCCCCCTCCACAACCACCACCACCACCACCTCTTTCTCCATCTCCATCTTCTTCGTCTTCTTCTCCTTCTCCTCCCTTTCTTCCCCTCTCCTTCCCCCTCCTCCTCCTCCTTCTTCTCCTCCCCCCCTCCTCCTTCTTCTCTAATTCCTCCTCCTCCTTCTTCTTCTCCTCCTCCTCCTTCTACCTTCTCCTCTTCCATCCTCCTCTTCCCCCTTCCCCTCCCCATCCTCCTCCTACTCCTCTTCCATCCTTCTCCTCCTCCTCCTCCTCCTCCTCCTCCTCCTTCTCCTCCCCCCTCGCGTATGCCCTTCTCTCCCTCTCTCCCTCCCCCACTTCTTCCTCCCTGAACCCGAGCTTGTTCTCAATAGCGGGGCGATATGTTCACCAGTCTCTCTCATCTCTCTCTCTCTCTCTCTCTCCCTCCCTCTCTCTCTCTCTCTCTCACTCTCTCTCTCTTTCTCTCTCTCACCACTCTCATTCTCACTCTCTCTCTCTCACCACTCTCATTCTCACTCTCTCTTTCTCTCTCACCACTCTCATTCTCACTCTCTCTCTCTCTCTCACCCTCACTCTCTCTCACCCTCACCCCCACCCTCACTCTCTCACTCTCTCTCTCACCCTCACTCTCTCTCTCACTCTCACCCTCACTCTCTCTCACCCTCACCCCCACCCTCACTCTCTCACTCTCTCTCTCACCCTCACTCTCTCTCTCACTCTCACCCTCACTCTCTCTCACCCTCACCCCCACCCTCACTCTCTCACTCTCTCTCTCACCCTCACTCTCTCTCT
>NC_091549.1:14531056-14533556 GCF_042767895.1 Penaeus vannamei
ACACTGTGCCCTGCACATACTTATATACACACACATACGCGTTTGTGAGTATATACATGTGTGTGTGTGTGTGTGTGTGTGTGTGTGTGTGTGTGTGTGTGTGTGTGTGTGTGTGTGTGTGTGTGTGTGTGTGTGTGTGTGTGTGTGTGTGTATGTGTGTGTGTGCGCGCGCGCACACACACACACAATGACCTTATCCTTTATTCCTCTTTCTCTTGCCCTTCCCTTATCGCCTTCTTATCCTTCCCTTCCCACCATCCCCCCTTTTTTTTCTTCTTCCCCTCCTTCACCTTTTTTCTTCTCTCTGTCCTTCCTTCCGACCCACGTTTTCCTTTTTCCTCCTCCTACATTTTCCCTTCCTTTCTTATTTCACTTCTCTTTCCTTATCTTCTTTTCCAATATTCTCCTCCTTCTTCCTCCTTGTCCATCCTTTTTTATTTACCTTCTTCCCCTTCTTCTACCTCCCCATTTTCTCCTCCTACTCTATTCTCCCTCCTCCTCCTCATTCTATATCCTCTCCTCCTTCTCCTTTCTTCCTTCACTCCTTCTACATCCTTCTCTTTTTCCTCCGTCTCTGTCCTCCCTTCCTTCCTCCTTCTCAATCCTTCCTTTCTTCCCCTCCTTCTCTCTCCTCCCCTCTTTCTCCCTCTTCTCTCTTCTTCCTTCCTTCTCTTCCTTCTTCTCTATCCTCCCCCCCCCCTTCTCTCTCCTCCCTTCTTTCTCTTCCCCCTTCTCTCTGCTCTCCTCCTTCTCTCTCCTCCCCTCCTTCTCTTCCCCTTTCTCTCTCCTCCCCCGCCTTCTCCTCCTTCACTCTCCTCCCCGTTCTCTCTCCTCCCCTCCTTCTCTTCCCCCTTCTCTCTCGTCCCCTCCTTCTCTTCCCCCTTCTCTCTCCTTCCCTCCTTCTCTCTCCTCCCCTCCTTCTCCTTCCCTCCCTGCTTTCTCCCCTCCTCCTCCTCCTTCCCTGCCTTCCGCGGCGATCGGAATGTCTCGGGAGCAAAGGAACGCGCAACAGAAGAACGCCAATGGGGGCTTTTATTGCTTTATGTCCAGGTATTTGTTCCATCCTCCATAACCACTGTGCAACTGGAGTATCGAACTTTCTTTGCTCTTTTTTTTTGTTCTTGGTGTTGTTGTTGTTACGGATTTTGTGTGTGTAGGAGTGTTTTTTGGTGTAGGAGTATCTGTGTGTCAGTGTGTAAGTGTGTATGTGTATATGTGTGTGTGTGTGTGTGTGTGTGTGTGTGTGTGTGTGTGTGTGTGTGTGTGTGTGTGTGTGTGTGTGTGTGTGTGTGTGTGTGTGTGTGTGTGTGTGTTTGTGTGTGTGTGTACGTGTGCATGTGCGTGTGTGTGCGTGGCAAATAAATAAATGAAAGCACAATCTGTAGCCTACACGACAGATAGGACTGTGTAAAGAGAAGGAACAATGCCACAATACAAGGTGTCTAATTATCATTCTCATATTACTTCATTCATGATGGTGGAACGTTAATAACACACACTGAGGAATTCTTCATTATCTCACACACTCCCTTGTACACCTGTCACCGTGAATTATGTTACCCTGAACACTTTTCATTTCACAATTCCTGACCCATCCCCACCAGCTTTAGTTCGCGTTTTCTTTTTCTTTTTCTTTTTTGCATACGTTCGCATGGCTTCTAATCTCGTACTCAATGGCCCTTGCTTTCAAATTCAAGCTTCAAGGATCAAGTGTTCTTTATCTATCGTGCAACTTTCACAATACCGTTCTACATATTTTCTTCTAGCATGTACATACAGTATGCAGTTAACCTGTCTTTATTGCATGCGATTGGGCCGTGACACGAATTGCATTAAAATACAGCTACGTAAGTACAAAGATGAAATCAAACAAATCCACCAAGAAATACGGCGAAATGAAACAAAGTCGATAATAAGAGGCAATAAAATGCTTTGCAATAAAAAGAAGGCATAATATAAAAAAAAAGCATAATCTCGCCCTTTCGAGCCAGATTTCACTCCTCCTCAGACGACGGAGGGAAAGAATCTCCACTTTCCTCTTTCGCACCCGAAAGGGTGTCAACCCCCACTCGAAACGTCACCAATTGTCCTTCTCATTCACTTCCTGCGCCTCTTTCCCTCTTACGTTGCACAACTACCTAGACAACCTCCCCCCCTATCCTGCAATTGCAAGAGCGGCCGTTCCCAAATCCCTAAGGAAAGTGATGAAAAGGAATCATTCTCTCCTTATCCCCATCATTCCCTTGGGAGGTCAAACCCGTGAGAATCTCCGAGGTAATAATCTAGGTTACCCATGGGAGCGGGGGGGGGGGGGGTCTCCCCCAGGGTGAAACGAATCGTACGGGAGGTGAAGCTTCAATTGCTATTTTACGAGGAATTTAACATGTAAGTAAAACGCGACCCTTTAGAGTGCCATATTAAAGAATATCTGTAATATATCAATACCCTTTTTTCTATAAAAAAAAAAATAATAAATAAATAAAAAATAACAAATACTTGA
>NC_091549.1:14556056-14558556 GCF_042767895.1 Penaeus vannamei
GAGATAAGTAGAGAGAATTAAAATTAAAACAACTACGCGAGAAACCCATGAGGAAAAAAATAAAAACGATTTATCTATACTTTGTGAATGTCTGTTTGTTGTTGTGTTCATCATTTGTTCAGTGTTCGACGTACGTATAAGCAAAGAAGAAAAAAGAGAGGGGAAAATTCTCAATGTTATGACATTGAACATCAAAAAAATAATCAAAGGCAAAGTAATAAAAAAAACTCTTTAGCTTCACTTTTTTCCTGAAACATTTGGGATCAAAACTTTGATTGACCTTTCAGAATCGTAGGAAAACCAACGATTGATGTAGAAAAGAAAAAAAATAAACAAAAAATAATAACATTAAAAATAGATTACGACTTATAGATTGAAAACTTAAATAATAAGCCACAGCTGACTGTACGTTCAACCTCTGTTATCATCATTATCTCTCGCCGTCAGCTGTTTTGCTTACCTGCTTCGCGGAAGAGTGTGGCTTCGGTATCTTGTTAGATGTGCAAAAGTTTAAGTATATATATAAGTTTAAGTGTGTATATATATATACATATATATATATATATATATATATATATATATATATATATATATAAACATATATGTGTGTGTGTATATATATATAAATAAATACATATATATATATACATATATATATATATATATATATAGATATATATATATATATATAAACGTATATGTGTGTGTGTATATATATATAAATAAATACATATACAGTATGCACACACACACCCACACACACACACACACACACACACACACACACACACACACACACACACACACACACACACACACACACACACACACACACACACACACACACGCACATATATATATATATATATATATATATATATATATATATATACATACACACACATATATATGTATATTTGTGTGTGTGTGTGTGTGTGTTTGTACATACACACATCAAAATGTATTATGCACTGTAAATATTTACGACAGACTGATTGACTAACTGATTAACAGAGAGACAATTTCATTAACCGAGAGATAGGTAGATAGATATAAATTCAAACTTGCACATGCACTACATGTACGTTCGCCGTGCTGTGAGTGTTGTTGGCCGGCGACGTGCAAACTACCATTCAAATCTCCTTAATGATGTTTGAAGTTGGATATTCTGGATTCACTCACCTTTTTTTCTTCTTTTTAAACTCTTCCAAGGATTAGGAGAGGATTTGTGAGTTCATTGATGCTGTGATAATCAAGATAAAAGCAAATATCATCGTTAACTCCAGCAGCCATTAGGAGAACGTTAAGCAGGTTATTTCGTTTTTAAATCGTTTGGCGGTTTATCATTTGAATTTGAAATACGGGAAAGAAAACAACACATTATGACCGTGAAATGAAATATGTTGTACTTAAAACTGGGACGAATTTTACGGTGAAATATAATTCTTATTAAGTAGAGAGAAGTAATCAAGAATTCAAATTATGTGAAAAAAAAGTTGAATGAAATAAAATCCGAGGTAAGTTTGTTCTCCAATTAGACGAATATCCGATTTCAGTAATATATTTACCAACATATTAAATGCAGAATTTCGGAAAGGATACTCATGTTTACTGCAAAATTATTAATAACAGGTACCTACTTTCATTAATATCATATTCTGTATAAACAGAAGCCTTGGATGATATGCACGATAGATATTATATATTAATGATAGATATTTTGAAATCATCAGCGTTCAAGTTGATTTATATATTACGTACTTTTAACGAACGTATCCTTAATGACTCAGAAAATGTATATAAAAGTTATGAACGCCTTCTGAACGAAAACTAACCAAAATATTTCCCCTCAATAGAACGTCTCATAAACCACGTCATCGAATTCCTTGCTCTAAATCAAAAACAAAAACAAACAAACATCCGAATCATTCTGGAACGCAGTTAATACCTCCAGCATCATCTCTGCTTGGCGTGTCTATTTTGAAAGCATATCCTCTGCTTAATAACTCCATTCTGTTAGTATCCAGGCCATTATTTCATGCAATCGGCTTTCCTCCACAAAGCACAGGCTTGCAATGATGCGGCTCGCGATGGGTGCCTTGCAACTGACCCAGCCTCCGGTGAACAGTATATACCAGATTGAACGTGTCATATTCCTTAGTTAGTAAACCTTGGAATATCACTTTCTGGTTACTATTCATTAGTATTGAGCGGTAACTGAATCAGCTGGTGAACTGTGCATATACTCGACTGTGCGTTCGAAGATAACTGTGAAGAGGGGGGGGGGTAGATTTTTCACGGTCAGATTAGCTGAATGATGTGTACGAGATGTGTGTTCTCCTGTTCATGTTCACACTATTCTGAATTATATCGTTGCAGATGATATACATTTCGACAGATACACATACAAACACAAATACAATGTACAAATACAATACACAGAGTGCAACGCACACACAAACGACACACATAAACACACAAACACACACAATATATATAT
>NC_091549.1:14578556-14591056 GCF_042767895.1 Penaeus vannamei
GTGGTGGTGGTGAGGGTGCTGGCTCTGGTGATGGTGGAAGCGCTCTCTCCTCTGGTTCTCCAGGTGAGACCTGAGGACGTCCGGGTCCCACGGGTCCAGGTCAGGGGGCGTGTGGATCTGCAAGCCATACGCACTCGCTAAGATTATAACCTTCAGTGAAAGACGCAGGTCAAACAGATGCTACTCATAAGATAAATGCATGATCTTATTTCCTGTTACCTGCTATTACACGTGTTATATGTGAACATCCTGACCGATTTTGTGAACATATCCCATACATTGTTGACGCCAGCCTTGCTTCTCTGCCTCTCATAAATACTATCCAAAGAAAATATGTTCACAAAATGGAAAGCAATATTTCCTGTCATTCTTGATATGTTTGAAAAATATATTTCCCATCTTTCTGAGTGCATCTGAATGCCTTCACATTACCTCTTACATTTCTCTAACAAAATCATAAAGAGGCCTGTTAAACTCAAAAGACGGAATTATGAAGTACTGTTCAACATGCGCTGAACAAATAAAATGACGGAATAATGCCCTAACGCACTGACGAACAAACATAAAACCTGGCAAGGATCGAATCGAACTCTTCAACCGAGTCCTTGTCGAAAAGGATCACCGGAAAGAATCACAGAGAAACTCTTGCACTGAAGAATTTTGCGGAATCTTCCTACCTTATTCTTGATGTTCTCCAGCAGACTTCCGAGGGCGGGGCTCCCACGAGCGTCCCGGAAATCTAGAGGTTCCCGACCCTCCTGTCGTGGGAAGGAGTCAGTTTAGTATCGGGGGTTTTCGACTATTCTCTCTAAAGGCTGCATTTCGCTAGATTTTGCCGTTTTTTCGACTTTAGGGATATTTTTTTTACTTAATCATCTACCAAGCCACGAACAGAGACTTAAAAATAGATTATAATTTGCTTTAAACGTTCCAGTATAATAAATGGTTTATGCAGATTGCCAGTATATTAGCTAACATTTATTTACTTAAGTCGATCAGAAAATCACATACTGTATCAGCACTTTTGTTTTCAAATATATAAATGAAACTTTGAAAATAATGCTACAATGCGAATATTCAAGTATATTTGTTCATTATCTGAATGCATCACTAAACAGGATCATAACAATTACAATTTCTAAGATGTTAAGCGCACGAAACATATAAAACTTTAATCATTAGAATACAACCCAAAAAAAATCACATGATGAGAAATAAGAGTTAACATGTCTTCTAGTTAAAAAAAAAAAACTTTGTTCCCTTGACCCATCGCCATGTTATCGAGGGGAAGATAAGGCGAACGCACCATGTCCAGCGAGTGTTCCGAGGAGCCAAGGTCCAGTAGGGAGGCCTTGATAGCGGTGTCGTCGAGGAGTCCTGAGGCGTAGTGCAGGGGCGTCCGTCTCCACTGGTCTCGCACATCGTCGGGGCAAAACCTTGAAGTCAAAGACGTCGAAATAAGACGTAGATTGAAAGGAAACGTATATATAAGGTACTTTCTCTTGTCTAAGAACGATTTTAGGTTTGTTTTCCTTAATGATATTGGATTTAGAGCTCTAAAAATCGTCAAGGTGTGGCAGAACCAAGAAGCAGTGCAATTTGCAAGCTTAAAGAAACAAAATACGAATAAAGTATTTCACTGGATCAAATCTCTTTCTCAAAGGGATCGCCTAGTTACTAATGCCGTGGCAGCAACCTGGGCGTGACGTGGTTGTCGTGGGCTGCAGGATGGTCCATCGGGGCGCGCAGGATGAGGTTCACGATCTGCTCTCGGCCGTGCAGGACAGCCCAGTGAAGGAGAGGCATTCCATCCCCCTGAAAGGTTGCGTGGAACTACAAACCTCGGCTTTGTATGAAAAGAAACGGTCTAAATATTTTCTGTAAAATGAAACTCGTCTATCGTAATTTTTTGCCTATGCATCTCTCCCCTCCCCTTTTCACCTTTCTTCTAACTCTCCCGCTCTCTCTCTCTCTCTGTCTCTCTCCTTCTCCTCCGCTTTTTCCCCAAGATAATCGTACTTACGGCGAGTCTCCCTTGCCAAAGGAGGTCGACTAGGTGAAAGATGTCACTCTCGAAGTACAGTAATTGCTGCACCTTTGCCGTCTCGCCGTCTTCCACTGCCCGGAACATCTGCTGCAGAACGCCCTGTAAATAAGGAGTTTGTTAATCGCATAGAGGATCTGCATATCATATGTTTTACTGTTGAATGGGAAAAAACTACCGTGTTGATACGATGGTAGAAAATATTCGAATGTCGAGTTCTGGATCAGATGACAAAGTATCTCCTGGTTTCCCTTGATTTTAATAAACGTTGGTGATTAAGAATCCCTTATTTCCAGAAGACTGATTTTAACGTATGATTGTAACTTCCTTTTTAAGTAAAATACATCCCAAGGTCATCTATTCACAATCGAAAGCGTTGAACAATTCTCTCGAGTACTATTCAATCTACATCCACAAGAAAGACCTGCAGAACCACTTGCATGACAACTCCTACCGTAAACAATCAGGTATTACTGTGAATCTCTTGGACAAAAACTTGAAAAAAATCACCTATAAGTTTGCTCAAGTACCTGGCACCTCCTGTACTCCTGCAAGAAAAGCCCGACGTCCTGAGCCAGACTCTCGTGGGCGTCTGCCACCACCTCCAGGCGATCGAAACCTCTGAGAGCAAGGAGATCGCGCCGTTTGGGGTACAGGTCAGGTCGGGTGAGCCACAGGGCCACGAAGGTGTCCATGAGAGCCACGAGATCCTGGCGACCGTTCTGGAGTGCCACGTCTACGACCGTTAAGCCCTCGGGGTCACGCTCGCAGAGAAGGGCGGGGCCGCCTGCAACGTTTATTAGTAGAACTTGGTTTCTTCAGAAGAGAGACTTGCATCCCATGATATAAGAACGACTTTGTCATTCATTCATATAAGATGGGGTTTTCATTATGAAATAATATTCAAGAAGAAGTATTTTGCATTTCGTATTACAATATGCACAATCATAGATCCAATACTTTACATTGAACTTGGGTTCCTCGCCCCAAAGCAAATATAGTATTTGCAAGGATCTAAGACTAACTCACCGACTTTGAGTATGGCCTCAATAGCATCCTTATGGACACCGTTTTCCACCGCTACGCGTAGCACGTTCTTGCCCCGGTTCCAGACCCTCTCCAGAAGGCGGGCTTCCCTTGAGGTCGCATCTGGAAGGAGGCTCTTGATGACCTCGGGGTCCATCCAAGGTTCTAAGGCTGTGAAGACTACTGGTACATCTACCTGCAAAGGGGTAGTTGGGAAAGAAACTGAAGGAATTGAATTTGTGTAAAGAAAGGGTACTGAGTATATAAAAGGGTTATTTCATATATTCTTATCTCAATATGTCTCTTAGTTATGTCCCCCTCACAACACCGTAAACCTTTCCTACAGCATAAACGCATGGCACTAAACCAAGCAAGGCGCACGGCCGGACACACACACACACACACACACACACACACACACACATGCACACGCACACGCACACAAACACACACGTACACACGCACACACACACACACAGCCTACACCCCAATACAACAAAACCTCCCATGCCCAAGAGCAGTACCATCGAGTCGTCCAGAATGTGGGTGTAGAGGGAAGCGCCGTGAGAGCGGAGGAGGTGGATGAGGCGATGCTGTCCCCCCCGGATGAGGAAGAAGAGCAGGGGGGCGCCGCGCTCGCTCAGCTTCCGGATGTCAATGTTGATTTTCTTCCTGGCAGGAGAATCTAGCAGTTCGCGCACCGCCTCCATGTCCCCAGCGAGGGCGTGGTGCACCAGACACTGAGTGGCAAGAGGTTTTCATGAGTAGAAGTATGCACGGTCATCATATATATGTCTCAGTGATATGGTTCTGCAGTCTACCTCATTTAATGTAAAGTATGTAGTATTGTGGTCTGTCATATATAATTATATATATACATACGTGTACACACACACACACACACACACACACACACACACACACACACACACACACACACACACACACACACACACACACATATATATATATATATATATATATATATATATATATACATATATATATATATATATATATATATATATATGTATATATATATATATATATATATATACATATATATATATATATATATATATATATATATATATATATATATATATAATATACAATGTGTTTATTAATGGGATTAAGTCTGCAGTCTACCACATATAATGTAAAAAAAAATAGTATTTGTCATTTATATATCCATATAATGGGTTTACTTCTGCAGTTTACAATATATAATGTGAAAGATATAGTTCTGAAGTCGGTCATATACACATGCAATGGGCAATATTCTGCAATCTACCATATATCATACATATATATATATATATATATATATATATATATATATATACATATATATATATATATATATATATATATATATATATATATATATATATATATATATATAATATACAATGTGTTTATTAATGGGATTAAGTCTGCAGTCTACCACATATAATGTAAAAAAAAATAGTATTTGTCATTTATATATCCATATAATGGGTTTACTTCTGCAGTTTACAATATATAATGTGAAAGATATAGTTCTGAAGTCGGTCATATACACATGCAATGGGCAATATTCTGCAATCTACCATATATCATACATATACAATGTTCTGATCTACAGTACATAATAACTTCCCAGTCCTCCAGCCTGTCGTACGCAAGGAAATAAATGAATAAAAATCGGCCTTCGAATTCGCAATTGGCTCTTTATTAGTTTAATTCCAAAATCAGCGAGTCACTTTCATCTGTTTCCTCGTTGAACATATTTTTAAAAACTTGTTAACGAATCTGATTTAAAATTCGGCACTAATTCCTAATTTCATTATTAGTCTTAGTACCTCATTTCCTCATCCCTTCGCGAGATCAGTTCCCCCAAACAAGCACCAATCCCTGATATTTTTTCTTTACAAATCTCTTCCTCACTTACTAATCTATTCGAGGAATCAATGCCCCCCAAATCAGGATTCACCCCCCCCCTCTCTCTCTCTCTCTTACTACCACCCCAGGAGACCAGTCCAATCTTCATTTCCTAATCTGTTCATTAAGTCAATTATCCAGAAGGTACCATTCATTCCCAATCTTTCTACTAATCCATCCCCCACTTCCTAATCTATTCGCTAAATTACCCACCCAATCTTTTTTTTTTGCAAATATCTTCCTCATTTACTAGTCTATTCGAGAAATCAATGCCCCCCTCCCCCCAAAACTCAGGATTCACCCCCTCTCCCCGCCCTCTCTCTCTTACTACTACCAAAATGAAATAACCCCCCCATTTTTTTTTTTTGCACCCCTCATTTACTAATCTATTCGAGAAATCAATGCCCCCCTCCCCCCCCAACTCAGGATTCACCCCCCCTCCCCCCCTCTCTCTCTCCCTTACTACTACCAAACCGAAGGATCCTCACCATAGAGGGGTGGATGCTGAGGAGCAGGGATATGATGGCCTCGTTTCCCGTGCCCACCGCGAGCTCCCTCAAGGACAGGCCGCCTCGGGTCAGGTCAACGCGGCACCACGAGTTGATCAGCTGACGAACCTGACGACGGCCGGGAAGGAAGTCTCAGGGTTGTTAATGTGATAGCGTGTTGTAGCTGAAGGAATTCTCAGTGTTGTAAATGTGATAACTTGTGTTGTAACTGAAGGAACTCTCAGTGTTGTAAATGTGATAACTTGTAACTGAAGGAACTCTCAATGTTGTAAATGTGATAACTTGTGTTGTAAGTGAAGGAAGTCTCAGTGTTGTAAATGTGATAACTTGTGTTGTAAATGAAGGAACTCTCAGTGTTGTAAATGTGATAACTTATGTTGTAACTGAAGGAAGGCTCAGTGTTGTAAATGTGATAGCTTGTAACTGAAGGAAGTCTCAGTGTTGTAAACGTGATAACTTGTGTTGTAACTGAAGGAAGTCTCAGTGTTGTAAATGTGATAACTTGTAACTAATGGAACTCTCAGTGTTGTAAATGTGATAATTTGTGTTGTAACTGAAGGAACTCTCAGTGTTGTAAATGTGATGACTTGTGTTGTAACTGAAGGAACTCTCAGTGTTGTAAATGTGATGACTTGTGTTGTAACTGAAGGAACTCTCAGTGTTGTAAATGTGATGACTTGTGTTGTAACTGAAGGAACTCTCAGTGATGTAAACGTGATAACGTGTTATAACTGAAGGAACTCTCAGTGTTGTAAACGTGATAACTTGTGTTATAAATGAAGGAACTCTCAGTGTTGTAAACGTGATAACTTGCGTTATAACTGCCAGTCTGTGTTTTCCTTCGCGGAGTGGGAAAGGTAATGGGCTAATTAATAATGTATAAAAGGGTTTTTGATTACAGGGCAAACAATTTATTTGAAGGAAGCAGTATGTGCCTATTTATCTATGTATGTACTGTTTGGATACGTGTTCATGTATGTGTGTACGTGGATGTGTATATGGAGATCTAATCAGTTAATAGTGTGACACTGCCAAACGGTAACAGGATGTGAATTAATGATGATGATGATTATGGTAGTGATGATGATGATGATAATGGTGATGATGATGGCTATGGTGATGATGATGATTGTTATGATGATGGTTATGATGATGATGATGGTTATGATGATAATGATGATGGTTATGATGATGATGGCTATGATGATAATGATGATGGTTATGATGTTTGTGATGATAATGATGGTTATGATGTCTGTGATGATAATGATGATAATAATGATGATGTTTGTGATGATAACGGTGACGATGGTTATGATGATGATAAAGATGATGAAAGCAATGAAAAAGAGACCCCCCCCCACGGGCGCCTGCACCCACCTTGCTGATGTCCTGCGAGGCCACGGCGCGCCACAGCCCCGGCCAGTAGAAGCGGAAGACCCTCCACACCGCCCCTGCAGGACCCAGCGGAGGGCGTCGCGGGTCGTCCTCCAGCGCGTCGGAACTACCGCTCGAGGGGTAGTCGAGGGGGTCGTGGACGGAAGCGGCGAAGTTGGGGTCGTGCTCGTAGGGGTCGCCCTCCTGCTCGTAGTCGTCCTCGCGGGGGTCGGCGGCGGGGCTCTCGGCCTCTGCGGGCTGGCCGTTGTGGTTGATCTGCGGGGGGGAGGGGGGCTCTGGTCGCGCTCCTCCGCGCCCTTGCTCCCTCTCATGCACACGCACGCACGCACATAGATACATACACGCACACACACACACACACATACATACACATACACACTCGTACACATACATACATATGCGCGCGCACACACACACGGACACGCACACACTTATAATACATATATGTGTGTTCTTGATAGATAAATGTCTGCAACTTCACTTAGTCACTATTATTAGATAAATAAATGTGTTTGAACATGCTTTCGGCAGTTCATATCATGATTTCCGATTTTTTTTGTCATTCTATCTGGACCTTATTCATGAGTCAACCATCGTGTATACCTATACACACACACACACACACACACACACACACACACAAACACACACACACACACACACACACACACACACACATATATATATATATATATATATATATATATATATATATATATATACAATTATATACGGATTTTTAATGATAATTTGTTGATACATATTACTTTAAAACTTGGTTTTGTTGTTACCATTAATATGAACACATTCGTTATCAGAAAGGTCATCATCATCACGATTAATATCATCATGGCAGTTAATGGCACTCATCTTCAAATATTCAATATAAATGCAAAATGAAACACTAAACTCCCTCCTCAACCCCTCCCCTCCTCAGGCCCCTTCACCCCCTCCCTCCCCCCTCAACCCCTTCCCTCCTCACACCCCTTCACCCCCTCCCCACTTCCCTCCTCCTCTCATTAAGCCCTCCCCCCCTCCTCTCCTCCTTTCACCCCTCCCTCCACCGGATCCTAACCCCTCTTGACCTGGTTCAGCCTCTTCTCCTTGACCTCCGCCTGTGCCATCAACTCCACTTCATCCCAGAGAGCGAGTCCATCGTGGGCGGCATAGAGGTCAGCGCCACACTGCAGCAGCACGTCGCACACAGCCGCGTCTCCTGGGGGTGGGGGTAGAGGGGGAGAGAAGGGGAGAGGGGGGTGAGAAATCAGTGCTGTTTTTATAATTTTATTTTTTATTTTATTATTATTTTTTAGATGATTGGTGTGGCGAATGGATAAGGAAGCGAGATTGGAATGTGAGGTGATTTTTTTTTGGATAACTGATTTGGCGAATACGTTAGGAAACGAGGGTTGGATTAGGATATGAGATGGGACTAAGTGGTGATTTTTTTAATAATCAATTTGGCGAATAGATTAGGGAAGTATGGTGGTGGGATAATAAAAGGATTGGGAATAAGTGGTGATTGGTGGGGGGGGGGATTTAGCGAATAGATTAGGAAGTGAGGGATGGATTAGTAAAGAGATTGGGAATGAATGGCGTCTTTTGGATAACTGAACAGATTAGGAAATGAAGATTGAACTGGTCTCCTGGGATGGTAGTAAGAGGGGGGGTGTGAGTCCTGATTTGTGTGTGTGTGGGGGGGAGGCATTGATTCCTCGAATAAATTAGTAAATAAGGAAGAGATTTGTAACTAAAAAAATATCAGGGATTAGTGCTTGTTTGGGATGAGGAAATGAGGTATTAAGACTAATAATGAAAATGGGAATTAGTGCCGAATTTTAAATTAGAATCGTAAATAACTTTTAAAAATATGTTCAACGAGGAAACAGATGAAGCTGACTCGCTGATTTTGGAATTAAACTAATAAAGAGTAAATAAAGTAATAAAGAGTATAATTAGCGAATGAGAACCGGCTTTGGGAACTGAACAAGGACCAAATAAAGATGAGCAAATGATGACTTTGAGAGATGAACTAATAATCACCTAAAGAGACGAACGCTGACTTTAGGATTAAATTAGTGAACAGTTTAATCAATAAGTAGATTAATCCGGGTATCTTGCTAGTACGTTAGATTATGAAATAGTTTCGCGCCTAGAATTATAATCTAGCAAGTAATCTAGGAAATAATGTTAATAAAAAAAAACATTGTTGATTTTTGAAGTATACAACAGAAATTTACTCAAGATATATATGCTGTACAAAATTAGAGGGAGAAACAACTACATCATTGAGAAGACGCGACTAACTTTCTAATATTTAAAAACTGTTCCTAATATAATTGCTACTTGAAAGTAACAAGTTAGTAAATAAATAGCAAATATCGCTGACCTATGGGAACAATCTTTAAAAAATGACGAATTTGAGGGTTAAGGAAACAACGATAATCATAAAAGGCAACTCAAATTGTGCCTTATCATATCAAGTAAATCAACCCTTCGGATGAGGAAATATATGTTAATTGTATGGAGGAAATTGATATTTGTTTTTATTCCGATCAGATGTAAAGCGCGTTTACTATAGACTCGAAGATAAAAAATAGTCTTTGAAAACTAAAAGCGAAAATGATACAACGTTAATGAGGAAGTCAGGAAACTACTCATTACTAAATGCATAATTAAACAGATATAATACATAACTAACTGTGTAAATGTATATGTAATTTGATATATGAATGATAATATTACAAAGTGAGATAAATGACGAACCTCTCCTGGCAGCATAATGGAGAGGCGTGAGGCCAGAAGCGTCCCGCCCATTCACATCCACGCCCGCATCGCATAACATGTACACGATGGCCATGCGGGCGCGATGGTGCCTCTCGAGGGATGGGTCGCACGCCCACGCCCACGACCAAGGCGGGTGGGTGGGTGCTCTCCCGTTATCTGTAGTTTGCAGAGCATTTTGTCTTGTATTGTATATCACGGAATTATAGGTTGCCAATGTATGTTCGCTTTGCAACGGCGCTCTCACGTCGCAGCTCGGCGAACTGATGAGTCTCCCCTTCGAACCGTCTGCGTCGACCACGTTTTCTTTCATACACTCGCAGTTCATAAAGTCGTCACCCGATTTGGCGAGCACGTGTAGGGGAGACCAGCCGTCCTACAAATGGGGCAAAATGTACCTTTAGACTTACTTCTCTCTGTTTCTTGTGTCTCGATGGAAATTGTAATATATTGAAGCTTGTATTATTCACTTTGCAAAATCAATGACATGGTTTCCAAGGAGGTAATACTAGAGAAAAACTATTTTGATTCGAATAACACCACAACAAACAATGGTAAACAAATGCAGTGAAATGGAGGGTGACACCGTTAATATTCCGGTTCTTAACGGCACTTTTGGCCGCCCTAAACGCCCACCTTATCGCAGGACGGGCGGTCCTTGATAGCGTGGCCATGGTGGTCCAAGAGTCGCCTCACGCCCGCTGGATCTGTGTTCACAATGGCGGTCTGCAGATCGCTGATCACCGAGGCGTTCATTTCCTCTCACACCACGCTTCTGCTGACGAATTTATTGCCGTGGCGTTACGAACCGCTGACAAACGGAAGACTTACAGATTCTGAGTCAACAATGAATTTGAACTTGAACAAAGGTTCAACCACTCACTTTTGTCTACATTCCTGAGTAAATCTGTGCAGCATCCTTAGCCCCAAAGGGTTTGTCACGAGCAGGAGAGAAAGCAGAGAAAGCATTGTTTGCATGAAACCCCAGATATCATATCAAAGCACCTGGACAGGCCAGGTAAGACTCACCTTTAAGCAGCAAGACGAGGCCTTCTCAAATTCATCTTGGCGGCCGTTCGAGGCCCGTCTGATCCCTGGCCGACGGAGAGGAACGGCGCCAGGGGTGTTTAGCGAGGCGTTGCTGCACGTGCCTCAAGAGCCCATCATGTAGTTTGACTTTGGTGTGAGGCAATGTTTACGATGGACTGCGAGAGCCATCTAGGGGCGGACACTGGGCTGAGTTCGGGCCTTCCTCGGGGAGCCAGAGGCGGCCAATCGATACCTTCTGGAGGAGGATTGCCGGGTTTTCATTGGTCGAACCTCCGTTTTCTGTAGCATCATCAGGGGGTAGAGGAACCGGTGTTGATCAATAGATTCTCGATGTTGGGATGTTATTCCTAACCAACGGAGATTCTTATATGCTAACAGTAGGTGGGGTGTTAGAAGTTCTTGAATAAATATAGCTCAAAAAACGAAAAATTGACGCAGCAATGCACGCTGAATGAAACAAGAAGGCAGTAGGGAGGTTTGAGAGCTCACAACGCGAAGCCTTGGGGCCTGAGTCTCGGCCAGCTCAGCGCCATATAACTCCTGAATCAATACGGAATAGTGAATAGAATGGTTTCAGCCTTTCTCGTAAGATGACGCAGAAATGAAGGGATACATTAAAACGTCTTGATGATGGGACATGCAAGCTAAACATACAGGTTCATGGCTGATTAAGCATACATCACGAAGAGGACATTTAAAACCATTGACGACGAGTATGATTTTTTTTTTATTTATTTATTTTTTTTTTAGGAAGAATCAAAATCACATAGAATGAGGTCTCAAAGCATGAGTCAGATCATGTATTATAAAAGATATATCTCTCTGAGCTGTGAACACACCACATACCAACACTTAGGTTAGGTGTTTGTAGAACGCATTTTACGGAGGAAAAGTTACAAGAATAACATTGTCAAATATGAACGAAATGGTACAAATGATAATGACTATAATAACATTTCACTTTTCATGATATGTGATGATCACGATTTTAATAACAATGACAACCATGATAGTAATACGGAATATTCAAAATTGCAGTAAGAACAAAGACAAAAGGAATAGAAACTGGTAGCATAAACAACATTGATAATAACAATAATACCGACAGTAATAATAATAATATTGGTACTAATAAAGACGAAAATAACAATGTTAATGATCATAGTAATGGTATGAGTAATAACCATATTCTTGTACGAATGATGTTAATAAATATAACAAAATCACTATTGTTATTATTGCACAGGAATATAACTAGGTCGACTATAATACTCATGCTTAATGATGATGATACTAGTTATGATATATTTAATGATGATAATAATTATATCTATACTGATACTGACAATTATAATGATGATGATATTAATGATAATGATGATGATAATGTTAATGATAGTAATAACAATGAGGATAATACAAAAGGTGATAATAATGATAATAACAATAGTGATGAAAATAATAACAACAATGATGTTAGTAACAACAATGATAATGATAATGCTTGCAATAACAATAATAAAAATCATGTTTATGATCATAACAACAGGAATAATGATAATGCTAATTATATTGATAATGATATAAATAATCATGTTAATAATAATGGTAATGATGATGAGTGATGAAAGTGATAATGATGATGATAATGATAATAATGAAAAGGAGAATAATAGTAATAATAATGATAATAAATGATAGTGATGATAATAGTAAGAATAAAAATAAACAATAGGAATAAAAAATATGATAATAATAATAATATA
>NC_091549.1:14598556-14606056 GCF_042767895.1 Penaeus vannamei
CCATTTCTTGTTCTTTCCTTAATTTTCGTTTCCCATTTCTTGTTCTTTCCTTAATTTTCGTTTCCCATTTCTTCTCCTTTACTTAATTTTCGTTTTCCATTTCTTGTTCTTTCCTTAATTTTCGTTTTCCATTTCTTTTCCTTTACTTAATTTTCGTTTTCCATTTCTTGTTCTTTACTTAATTTTCGTTTTCCATTTCTTTTCCTTTACTTAATTTTCGTTTTCCATTTCTTCTCCTTTACTTAATTTTCGTTTTCCATTTCTTCTCCTTTACTTAATTTTCGTTTTCCATTTCTTGTTCTTTCCTTAATTTTCGTTTCCCATTTCTTGTTCTTTATTTAATTTTCGCTTTCCATTTCTTGTTCATTACATCAATGCTGTGCTTTTATTGCATGCCCCCCCCCCCCCGGTCAGTTCAGTCCTTCCATTTCATATTACTCACTTCAATCATATATATTTGGTGGCGTTGGTTATTTAGTTACTTTGTTAATTAGTTAGCAGGATAACCATTATCATTGCCTTTAATACTCAGAGAGAGAGAGAGAGTGAGAGAGAGAGAGAGAGAGAGAGAGAGAGAGAGAGAGAGAGAGAGAGAGAGAGAGAGAGAGAGAGAGAGAGAGAGAGAGAGAGAGAGACACACAGATAGAGAGATAGACACACACAGAGTGAGAGAAAGAGAGAGAGAGAGAGAGAGAGAGAGAGAGAGAGAGAGAGAGAGAGAGAGAGAGAGAGAGAGAGAGAGGGCGTAGGGGGAAGGAGAGAGAGAGAGAGAGAGAGAGAGAGAGAGAGAGAGAGAGAGAGAGAGAGAGAGAGAGAGAGAGAGAGAGAGAGAGAGAGAGAGAGAGAGAGAGAGAGGGGGGGGGGGGAGCGGACGTCACCAGTACACTTGGGAAATTTTTTTATTGTAATTCTTCGTGTGAATATTTTTATTGCATCTCTGATACTATTGCCGTGGCGGAGGTATGCGCTCTCCGTGTGCTTCTAGTCTTTTATTTCTTCCTTTTCGCAAATATCACTTTAATCTACTTAATATCATGGGTTTAATAAACTGCCTCACACTACGATTGATAGCGTGATTGTACAATAAGAATGTAAAATGGGCTTTGATAGTTTAATTGATAGATAAATAAATTGATAAACAAATAAAAGAAAAAGATATATAGGTAAAGGAGCAAATAGTTAGAAAAAAAAAACAAAAAGAATGAATAAGCAATCGAGAAAAACAACAACAAAAAAGGTAAACATGTAATGCATTTCAAGCTTCGTCACTGAACCCGCTTTCAACTCGTGATTCAATTATATTTCATTAAAAAAGAAAGAAAGAAAGAAAAAACCTCTCACCTCCGACTTTCTTGCAGCATCTTCTGCCAGGCTTCTTTCCCCTTCCCCCCCTTCCCTCTCTTTCCCTCTTCCTTCTCCCTGTCCCCTCCCTCTCCCTCCCCTTCCCACTCCCTCTCCCTCCCCTTCCCTCTCCCCTCCTGCCCCTTCCTCTTCCCTCTCCCTTCCCCCTCCCCCTCCCGCCTCCCTCTTCCCTCCTGCCCCTTCCTCTTTCCCTCTCCCTCCCCTTTCCACTCCCTCCCTTTCCCTCTTCCCTCCTGCCTCTTTCCTTCTCCCTCCAGCCTCTCCCTCCCCATCCCCCTCTCCCTCCCATCCCCTATCCCCCCCCTTCCCCCTCCCCTCTCCCTTCCCCCCATCGCGGTCACTGTGACTTCCATTCAGCTGCAAATAATGAAACTTTAGAAATAGTTCACAATTTTTCTCCACGTGACGCGTCAACAATAGAGGGCGTGAGATGAATGAGATAATATCCTACGCTGAACTAAGGGAAAGGACTCGTATAATTAGGATTTTTTTTATTTTTTTTTGAAAGTAAGGAGAAGGACACGTCGTCCGAGTTGTTTGTAGTTCTATATTTAGCATTAAATAAGCATTAAATAAACGCCATGTTTTGTTTTTTGTTGTTGGTTATTCTTCTGATTATGGAAAATAGGAAAAAAAATAAAAATTAAAGTTTTAAAAGTTACATAACAATTTATTATGAAAATTCCAGTGAAGTAAATGATAAAAAAATAAATTAATAAATAAAAAATATCAGCATCTTTCGCCCGAATTCGTTTCATAATATCCCGTTTTCTTTCATCCTTAAAAAAAGGTTATAAAGATTTAAAAAAAGACGAAAATGTCAGTTCCAGACGATGTCTTATATATAAAAAGGAGAAAAGAAAAGTTTCCCTTTGCGAAATTGAATCTTGATTGCTCTGTTCGATCCAGGCCGGGAAAGAAATGGGATTAGAGAATATTTGTGTCAAAATCGTGTAAGTGTCGGGTAGCTGAAGGAGAGAGAGAGAGAGAGAGAGAGAGAGAGAGAGAGAGAGAGAGAGAGAGAGAGAGAGAGAGAGAGAGAGAGAGAGAGAGAGAGAGAGAGAGAGGGAGGGAGGGAGGGAGGAGGGGAGGGAGAGAGAGTGGGTGAGAGAGAGAGAGAGAGAGAGGGGGAGAGAGAGAGAGAGAGAGAGAGAGAGAGAGAGAGAGAGAGAGAGAGAGAGAGAGAGATAGAGAGAGAGAGGGAGGGGGAGGGGGAGGGAGGGAAGGAGAAAGAGAGAGAGAGAGAGAGAGAGAGAGAGAGAGAGAGAGAGAGAGAGAGAGAGAGAGAGAGAGAGAGAGAGAGAGAGAGAGAGGAGAGAGAGAGAGAGAGAGAGAGAGAGAGAGAGAGAGAGAGAGAGAGAGAGAGAGAGAGAGAGAGAGAGAGAGAGAGAGAGAGAGAGAGAGAGAGAGAGAGAGAGAGAGAGAGAGAGAGAGAGAGAGAGAGAGGGAGAGAGAGAGAGAGTGAGAGGGAGAGAGAGAGAGAGAGAGAGAGAGAGAGAGAGAGAGAGAGAGAGAGAGAGTGAGGAGAGGAGATAGAGAAAGATAGAGAGAGAAAGAGAGAAAGAGAGAGAGACAGAGACAGAGAGAGATAGAGAAAGAGAAACAGAGAGAGAGAGAGAGAGAGAAATAAAGAGGAAGAGAGAGCGAGAGAAAGAGAGAGACAGCCAGACAGACTGACAGATAGAGATAATTAGACAGAGATAGATAGATAGACAGATAGATAGATAGATAGACAGATAGATAGATAGACATAGACAAACAGAGAAATAAAATAAGATTATTCCTGGCTGGTCGCCGCGGACCCTCGACCCCAAAAACAGTGACCCGATTCACGTCTCTTTGGGGTCGTAAACTCTCCTTCTCAGGGCATGTCTCCGGCTTTTCCCTTCTCTCTTGCTTTTCCTCTCCTTCTCTCTCTCTCTCTCTCTCTCTCTTAGCCTCCCTCCCTCTCTCTCTCTCTCTTAGCCTCCCTCCCTCTCTCTCTCTTAGTTTCTCCCTTTCTTTCTCTTAGTCTCCCTCTCTCCCTCTCTCTCTTAATCTCCCTCCCTCTCTTTTTTTTTTTCTCTCTCTCTTTCTAGCATTTTCTCTCTTTCTCTCTCTTTTTTCTCTTTCTTTCTTTTCTCTCTTTAGTCTATCTGTCTACCTGCCCGTCTCTGCTTTTGTCTATATCTGTTTGTCTATCATTCTAACTGTCTATCTGTCTGTCTATCAGCTAGTGTATCTGTCTGTCTGTATATCGGCCAGTCTATCTGTCTGTCTGTCACCCTGTTACTCTCTCTCTCGCTCTCTTCCCTCTCTCGTAATTTCCTAGATGTTCCTTCATTTATCATCATTGTTTATCTTCCCCTTTCGTATAATCTGTCCATGCTTTATTACTAGCCATGACAGACTCCAACTGATTTCAGAACATTAACGAAACTTCAGCCATCTTTGTTTACACGTGACGTCACAAGCCGCCTTAATCAAACTTCTATGAAAGGTTGAAATACATCCTGAAACGGAAGGCAAGCGACCTCAAGATAGTCAGTCCAGAATTATCCGCCGAGCTGTCTGTAAACAAGCCGATAAAAGATTTCCTGAAAAAATAACAGTCGCCAAAACATATGTTCTGACTCCTACGTCTAAGATTTTGATGTCTCTCTTTTCCGAAATTCGAAAATATTACGTAGACTTTCTTCTTCTTCATATTACAAATTCTGACAGAAATACTAAACTCACGAGAGAAACGGATAGAAATAATGATTTTAAAAGAATGACAAATGGAATAAATGAATGCCAGACTGAATCCGAAGAAAATACTGAAAGCATTTGCCGAATAAGAATCAGAGGAAAATAAAGAATAATCCATGAAGCAGAAGAAAATAAGATTGTGAGAAAGTAATACCAAAATTTTCGACGAATAAACAACGAATGGATGAATAAAACCATAAACATGTGCGTTTTTATTCCTACATGCGATGTGTGTGTAAATATATATACATACTCATAAAAAAGAATATCCCAATAACTTTTCGGCTTTGAAGCTGTCCCCACAATAGAACAAATCCGCAAAGAACAGAACAAAGCAGAATCAGGAAAGACCAAGCAAATGACAAGGTCAAAGACGAGCTAAGAACTAGAACATGAACATGCTAAGGGCGAGAACAAGGACAAGTCAAGGACAAGAACAAGGACAAGCTAAGGACAAGAACAAGGACAAGGTAAAAACAAGAACAAAGACAAACTAAGGACAAGAACAAGGGCAAGCTAAGGACATGAACAAGGACAAGCTAAGAACAAGAACAAGGGCAAGGTAAAAACAAGAACAAGGACAAGCTAGGTATAAGATCAAGGACAAGCTAAAGACAAGAAGAAGACCGAGATAAGGACAAGAACAAGGAAAGGCTAAGGACAAAAACAAGAACAAGGACGAGCTAAAAGACAAGCTGAGGACATGATCAAGGACAAGGTAAGTACAAGAACAAGGACAAGCTAAGGACAAGAACAAGAACGAGGAAAAGCTAAGGACAACAACAAAGACAAGCTAAGGACAAGAACACGGACAAGCTAAGCACAAGAACAAGCCAAAGACAAGAACAAGGACAAGCCAAGGACAAGAACAAGGACAAGCTAAGGACATGAACAAGGACATGCTAAGGACAGGAACAAGGACAAACTAAGGACAAGAACAAGGACAAACCAAGGACAAGAACGAGGACAGGAATTACAGACCGCCAATTTGATACACCAGTCTCCCCATCCACCCCCCCCCCCAAAAAAAAAAAAAAAAAAAAAAACATGATAAACGACAGGGGTTTGCTTGCTTGCGGATTTTCTCGAAGCTTCCTGCAAATTACACGCGAAAGCAAAATGCGACCGAGGTTAAAGAGTCTTTTGCATGTACTGCTCTCTATGCTCTCCGCCGCGCCCTCTTGGCTGAGTGACGACTATTCTGCCTGGCATTTTAACGTGAAATGTGCGTGCGTGTTTTTTTTTTTTTTTTTTTTTTTTTTTTTTGTGTTTGTGTGTGTGTGTGTGTGTGTCTGTGTGGGGGTGTGTGTGTGTGTGTGTGTGTGTGTGTGTGTGTGTGTGTGTGTGTGTGTGTCTTTGTTAATGTGCAACACGTACAGGACTTTGGATCTGCACCGAGCATGATTTATGAGGTTTATGTGAAAGGTTGTGTGGATATTCATGTGTGTGTGAAAGGTTGTGTGGGTATTTATGTGTGTGTGTGAAAGGTTGTGTGGATATTCATGTGTGTGTGTGTGAAAGGTTGTGTGAATATGCATGTGTGTGTGTGAAAGGTTATGTGAATATTCATGTGTATGTGTGTGAAAGGTTGTGTGAATATTCGTGTGTGTGTGTGAAAGGTTGTGTGAATATCCACGTGTGTGTGTGAAAGGTTGTGTGAATATTCATGTGTGTGTGTGAAAGGTTGTGTGAATATCCATGTGTGTGTGTATGTTTTTCATGGTGTGTTTATGGAATGGGATTAGTGCGATGGGAGAAGAATGGAGGAATACCGACGCTTCGGATTAATGTAGAAAACTATACCTCACGTTTTCATTTTTCTTTCATTTTATTTTACATCGTCTGAAGAGGAATTCTACTGGTTCTTGTTATTAATTCGTCATATATGCATACTCACGATACTGTGTTTCTTCATTTGTTTGTTTGTCTCTACGTACAAACATTCTTTTTATATATATATCATAAAGAATTGGGATTTTACGTCAACCTCAGTTTTGTTAAATCGTATTTTTTTCGCAACACACACATGCCTTGTTAACCCCTCTCCCCCCCCCCCTCCCACTGCCACAGTAACGCTGGATGGCACCATGACACGACCTCCCCCGGGGCACTCAGTCTGTTTCCTGTCACGTGGTCATGAAAAGGTAAACACGACCCTGGGTTTGTTGTTTCTTTCGACCTTCTCTTCGCATTCGTTCTTCTATTTTTTGGTTGTTTTTATTTTGCTCTTTGTTCTTCGTTAGTCGTTAATTGTCTTTCTTTTTTCTCTGTATCTCTTTTTATCTGTCTGTCTCCTTTTCCCTCCTTTTCTCCCTCCCTCTCTTATTCATGCTATCTGTTCCTTCCCTTTTTCCTCCTCCCCCAGCTCTCCGTCCCCTCTCTTTCCCTTCCTCCTACCTCCTATTCTCTTCCCTCCCTCCTTCCCTCCCACTCTCTTTCTCTCTTCTTCCTTCCCATCTCCTCCTCTTCCTCTCTCTTCTTGCCTCCCACTCTTCTTCCTTCTTCTATGTCTCCCTCTCTCTCCCTCTCCCTTCCTTTTCTCTCTCCCCCTTCATCCTTTCCATTCCCTCTCATCCATCCCTTCCTCACTCTCCCTCTTCCTCTTCCAACACCCTATTCCTCCTCTCTCTCTTTTCCTCTCCCTCTTACTCTTCTTTCTCCCACTTCCCCTCTCCTTTCTTCCTCTCTCTCTCTCCCTCTCCCTCCTCATCCCTCTTCCTTCCAACCAACTCCCCATTCTCCCTCCCCCCCCCCTTCTCTCTCTCTCTCTCTCTCTCTCTCTCTCTCTCCTCTCTCTCTCTCTCTCTCTCTCTCTCTCTCTCTCTCTCTCTCTCTCTCTCTCTCCCTCCCTCTTTCTCCCACTCTCTCTCCTCCCTCCTGCCACATTAGGCCAAGAGACATATCAAGCCGTAAAAGATGCAAAAATACAACGGCCGTCTTCTCGCCATTACTCCCCGGCAGGAGAAGTTTCCTCGGCCGTGAAAGGCCTCTGAAATAGCCCTTGCTGGGGTTGGGGTGAGGGTGTGAGGGGGCTAGGATGAGGGGGCTAGGGTGAGGGGTGTGAGGGTGAGGGGGGTGTGAGGGGCTAGGGTGAGGGGGGAGGGGGCAGGTGAGGGGGCTAGGGGTGAGGGTGTGAGGGGGGCTAGGGTGAGGGGTGTGGAGGGGCTAGGGTGAGGGGTGGAGGGGGCTAGGGTGAGGGGTGTGAGGGGGCTAGGTGAGGGGTGTGGAGGGGGCTAGGGGGAGGGTGTGAGGGGCTAGGGTGAGGGGTGAGGGGTCAGGTGAGGGTGTGAGGGCTAGGTGAGGGGTGTGAGGGGCTAGGGTGAGGGTGTGAGGGCTAGGGTGAGGGAAGAGGGGGCTAGGGTGAGGGGGTGAGGGGCTAGGTGAGGGGTGAGGGGGGCTGGGGTGAGG
>NC_091549.1:14611056-14621056 GCF_042767895.1 Penaeus vannamei
GATTAAACAACAGCATTACACAAGCCCAGTGTTATAGTCTGACAACACGGAAAAGAACCTTGGTAGCAAATAATGACCTAATGTGACAGGGGGGCTTTCCCGGGGGTTAGAAGGGGTATTTCAACCTTACTCTTGATATTTAGTTAAAATGGTCTAGGGTATTTCCCATATGGAAGAATGAAGTCGGTATCTTAAGCTTATTCTGGGTAAGATAGATAGAAGATAGATAAAGAGATAGATAGAGAGAGAAAGGGAGGGAGAGAGAGAAAGGGAGGGAGGGAGAGGGAGAGAGAGAAAGAGGGAGAGAGAGAGAGAGAGAGAGAGAGAGAGAGAGAGAGAGAGAGAGAGAGAGAGAGAGAGAGAGAGAGAGAGAGAGAGAGAGAGAGAGAGAGAGAGAGAGAGAGGAGTGAGTTAGTCAAACTGAGAAAAAAAATAATATGCTCAATAATTCATAAAGCTTATAGTACGGTTGCATTTGAAAATTACAGAGCAGTAAAAGTTAATCTTCAGAGACAAGCATTAGTATCACCTGGAGTCATATTTATTCACATTATGATTTTCATGACCAGGCAGCGCTGACAACATACACGTTCTCGCTCTCCCCACCTTGGTCTCTCTCCTTCTTCCCTCTCTCTCTTACCCCCCCCCCTCCCCTCTGTCTCTGTCTGACTGTCTCTCTGTCTGTCTATCTTTCTATCTCTCTCTCTGTTTGTCTGTCTCCCTAACTCTATCTCTGTCTGTCTGTCTGTATGTCTTCCTATTTTTCCCTACCTGTCTACTCACCTATCTATCTATTGCCATCTCAAATAAAACTTTCCACAAAACCACAGTTATAATATATGCATTCTAACATTCTCTCACGTACACACACATACCGAGAATTTATCTCAATATCTATTATTCTATTTTGTTATCCTTTGTGTGTGTCTATCTCCGTGTGTTTGACTGACTCTCTCTCTCTCTCTCTCTCTCGCTTTCTCTCTCTCTCTTTCCCTCTCTGTCTCTCGCTTTCTCTCTCTCTCTCTTTCCCTCTCTCTCTCTCTTTCTCTCTCTCTGTCTCTGTCTCTGTCTCTGTCTCTGTCTCTCTCTCTCTCTCTCTCTCTCTCTTTCTATCTCTCTCTCTCTCTCTCTCTCTCTCTCTCTCTCTCTCTCCCTCCCTCCCTCTCTCTCTCTCTCTCTCTCTCTCTCACTTTATCTCTCTCTCTCTCTCTCTCTCTCTCTCTCTCTCTCTCTCTCTCTCTCTCTCTCTCTCTCTCTCTCTCTCTCTCTCTCTCTCTCTCTCCCTCTCTCTCACTTCCCCTCCCTCTCTGCTTCTCCCCCCTCTCTGTCCCTCTATTTACCTACACACACTATCTATCATCCTATCCACCTATCCATCTACCCAAGAAACTCCAAAACAAGACCATTCACGCCACACAAACCCTACGTTATACAAGAGAAACCCATTCATAAATAATTCGGCGCGACCTACGACGCATGACTAACAAGGCGTGACTCAGAAACATGAATGACAACGTGACTCATTCTATTGACTCACGAAAAAAGAGCGATGAGGGAGTTTATGAGTGTGGTGGAAGTGTGAGGGAGAGAGGAAGTGAAGGAGTGGGGAAGATGAGAGAGTGCTGGAGGACGGAAGGGGAGTTGAAGAAAATATGATAATGATTATGATAACAATAATAGTGATTATGATAGTAATTACAAAATTAATAATAGTAATAATAATGATAATGATAATGATGATGAGGATGGTAACAATAATATTGATAATGATAATGATGATGAGGATGGTAACAATAATATTGATAATGATAATAACAATAATGATGATAATGATGGACAATGATAATAATAATGATGATAACAACAATAACGCTAGTAACAATAATGATAATAACAATAATAATGATAATGATGATAATAATAATAATAATAATAATAATAATAATGATAAGTAACGGGAGGAGATGGAATTAATAAAGAACGGAGGCAAAGGAAGGTCAAAATATGAGTATGAAGAAGGAGGGCGATAGACTAAATGGGAAAGGAGGAGGAAGGAAAATGATAACGAGGGAAATGGGGCGGAATTGAAAGGAGATTAAAGGGAATAGGCAAAATGGGTAAGGGAAGGAGGGGGGAAGGCGAAGGGGGGATTAAATGGAGAACGAGGGAGGGATTTCAAATGGGGAACTGAGGGAAGACGAAATTGTAGGAAGAATTAGCAATCGAACAGGAAAAAATAGGAGAGACAGAGAGTGAGTGAGAGAGAGAGAGAGAGAGAGAGAGAGAGAGGGAGAGAGAGAGAGAGAGAGAGAGAGAGAGAGAGAGAGAGAGAGAGAGAGAGAGAGAGAGAGAGAGAGAGAGAGAGAGAGAGAGAGAGAAAGACACAGAGACAGAGAGAAAGAGAGAACACGAGAAAGAGAGAGAGAGAAAATGAAATGAGAAAAAAATCTTAGAGGTAAGCAATCCAATAGATGTTAACAACAACAGAGGTGCAGAAAAGGCAGGTAGGGTGGGAGGTAAGGAGGGAGAAGGAGGAGAGAGAGAGGGAGGGAAAGGGAGGCAGGGAGGGAGAAAGAAGGGAGGGAGGGAGGGAAGTAAGAGGAAGGGAGGGAGGGAGAGGGAGGGAGAGGGAGAGAGATGGAGAAGTGGAGGAAGAGACATGAGAGAGAGGAGGGAGAGACAGAGAGAGAGAGAGAGGGGAGAGAAGAGAGAGAGGGAGGGAAGGAGGGAGGAGAGGGAGAGATAGGAGGGAGGGAGAAAGAGTGAGGGAGTGAGGTAGATAGATGGAGAAGGAGAGAGAGGGAGAGGGAAGAAGAGAGAGATAGAGGGAGGGGGGAGGGAGAGAGAGGGAGGGAGGGTCGTATGGGCTGTATCATAAAGGAATTCGTTAAAGTATTGACTGCCGTAAAGAGAGCTTCACTGGCGGGGGCCCTGCGCTCGTTGTCAAGGAAAGCCGCCGTTTTGTCTGTGAATTGTTCTTAGTTTTCTTCGTTTTCGTCTTTCCGTTGTCTGCCTCGCGTTTCCTCCGGGTTGGGAAGTGTCTGTGTCTGTCAGTTTGTCTGTTGTGTTGTTGTTTCACTGTCTCTTTCTTTTCTCTGTATGGATATCTGTTTGTCTGTCTCTTGTTTTATCCCTGCTTATCTACTCATCTCTCCTTCTCTTGGTCCGCTTATCAGTCTCTAATCTCTCTCTCTTTCCTTCTCCCTCTTCCTATCTGTTTATCTTTCTTTTCCTCTCCATCAGCCGCGGTCTCCCTCCCTCAGTCGGGAAGCAGGCAAAGACACATTGCACGCAGCCGAGAGTCTCGTCTTGCAACAAGCCTGGTGCAACTTTCAGTTCCGAAACTTCTTGCCACAATAACTGTTTTAACTAGAGTTGAACACGTTGCACCGCTTGCCGTGTTTATCAGCGAAATTCTCTTAAAAGTCTGTAGAAAAGTTCTTCCAGGATCGATGGGGTCGAGTCCTGGCCGCGGAAACCATCGAACTGGCCTCCTCTTGGGGAACGAGCGAGCCTTTTAAGGGCAGAGAGCTTTTTAATGTCAGTGCTACTTGCTGCTTACTGCTTTTTTCCCCTTTTTTAAGTGGCCTAGTGGAAGATGATAAAGAATAAGAGTAGAATGATATTTCTCTTTCGTGGGACTCGCTGTCTGTCTGTTTGTCTCTTTCTCTATCTCTTCCCCTCCACCCTCTCTCTCTCTCTCTCTCTCTCTCTCTCTCTCTCTCTCTCTCTCTCTCTCTCTCTTTCTCACTCTCTCTCTCTCTCTCTCTCTCTCTCTCTCTCTCTCTCTCTCTCTCTCTCTCTCTGCCTCTTTCTCTATTTCTGCCTCCCCCTTTCTCCCCTCTCTCTCTCTCGCTCCCTCTCTCCTCTCTCTCTCTCTCTCTCTCTCTCGCTTTCTCTCTCTCCTCTCTCTCTCTCTCTCTCGCTCTCTCTCTCTCTCTCTCTCTCTCTCTCTCTCTCTCTCTCTCTCGCCTCTCTCCTCACAAAAACACTGCCTGATCATATCCCGGAATCGCATGCAGCTGCACACGCTCGTCCTCATAGAACTCGTATTGTAAACAGAACAAACTACGTTCCATTACATGAAAATATTAGACACAGAAAACATTTGAGAGACTAACACTAATACTCCAAACAATTACTAACACTTTTTCTCTTGTTTTCGTAATCTATCGATATTTTTCTCAGTTTGAGAAAAGCATGTGCAAAAAGCCAATTCCAATACACATTTTCTCTCTTTTTTTATTATTCAAATGGAAAATAGAGTCATCGAAAGCGCCAAGACGGGACTAAGCCTTGAGAAAAGGAAAGAAAGAAAGGAAGAAAAAAAGCGAAGGCGCCTTATGCCCAGACGGGAAGAGGCCACAAGGAAAAAAACGTAAAGGCGCCATATGCCTCTTGTATCAGCCGGGAAAACAGGTGAATAAGCCGGTATTGACCGCGCGGACGGCTGCTCTCCCGCTCTGCAGCCGAGGTACGTCTTGAGCGCCCTGGACAGGTGTGACCAGGTGGCTCGATTCCAGGTGCGCCAGGTGGTAGCCGAGGCAGCACAGGTGGATGAGGCTGGAATGTGGACGTGCATCCCACAGGTGAAATAGTGTTTAGGTGAGTTGTTTCGCTGGAAGGTGGGTGGGAGTGGGGTGGGGGTCGGGGGCTGGGAAGGTGGTAAGGTGGTAAGGTGGGTGTGGGTTGGGGGTGGGGGCTGGGAAGGTGGTAAGGTGAGGGGTGTATAGGTGAAATACGATATAGGTACTTGCAGGAAATATTTAGGTGAGGGGAGATACCAAAGAACAATGGCAGCATTTCCCACGTAAAGCAATGTAAGAGCGAAAGTGTGGCGATGTGCATGCAAAACAGTCTAGCAAGGTAATGCAATACGTAGTTTAATTTAGCCCAGGCGAGGTGGTGTCCAGGCGTTGGAGCATAAGACTGATACAATGTACACGTAAAATAGGAAAATAATCCGTAGGTGAAGACGGACCACAAGCGAAGTCCGGCCAAACATCAAAATGACTAATTCACGTCTGGATTGTGTTCGGGTGAAAACAGTGACTAATGGCGGCCATGCACTAACACTCGCGGCCCAAACGAGGCTTGAAACAGGAACCATAGATGAGTCAAGGTGAGGAAAGCTAAATCATGCTTGACGGAGATAAGACCGTACCGACAGATAGTGGAATGTCCTCACTCGGCCCCGCCCACTAAGCCCTTCACTCCACTCTACCACGCCCACCAAGCCTGTCACTCCTTCCCTTCGTGAGGAAATCTTCCTTCAGCCCCTAATGGAGATGATAATACTAAAGAAAGGACCTCACTTAATCCATACTTATTTAAAAGTAGTGAATTAGTGTTATTATCCTTTACAACTAACGAAGTCATTTAACGAAATTTCAGTGTTCACTGGTCTGTGATCAAATCGCCGGCAGAACGACCGAGAAATAGAACTGAAAACAATAATATGTGTACGTAGATAATGCAGTGGCCAAGCTGGGTAGCAGATAGATCAGCTATGTGATCTTATACGCTTGAAAAATGTTATTAATTTACGTGATTGACATAGGCCAGTTTTATTGTCTTAATTTCCCGATGGCTGTTCAAACATCCACGGAATATACCAGGCTACCTTAACCCTCTTAAACGTTCCTGTAAATACACGATGTTATACACACAAAAATGACCGATGGGCAACATATCGAGAGGCGTCGAGAGTATGGCAGCGATTAGTAATCTTTGTGATGCAACGATTGGTAATATCTAGCTCATAACGGGCCTTTGCCATGGATTGGTCTCCCTGCAAACTATACGAGAATCTCAGCAGCTGATTTTCCGGCAAGCGTGGAATTTGGAATTTGGAATCTTTGGCAAACCGGGTTAAAGGCGACTCCCCCATGGGTCGTGTCGGGCAGCGTCGTCCGCAGTGGGTCGTGTCAGTTCACGGGGTAGAATTGCGGAAGCGGGGTCAGGTGCGCGAAGGGTCACGTGACTGACATGGGGGAAAATTCATTGATATTCTTAGCTGCATTCCGCGTCCATCACGGCCAGGGAGGTATTGGGCCAAAATTCGTTTTCCAAGAACTGCGCATTTCACGGTTTCTCTTTAAAGAGACTATATATACATACACACACGTGGCACGCGCCAGAAAAAGAAAAGAAGGAAGCAAGACGGCGGCGAGGCTGCACTGAATTCATTAAAGATATCAGAATCCTTAGAGTTTTGGCCGCTTCGCCCACCGGCCGCAGGTCCCACCACCCCCACCCCGTCCGCCCGTCCGCCCGCCCTTGCAGCGTCCTCGCCCTCAGAGGCGCCTCCCGCAGGCAGAGTTGGCACCGCGCCAGCCAACAGCTCCCTGGAAAGCCTGGAAGCGAGGTTCCGGGAGGAGCGGCGGCGGCCCGGAGGCAGCGGATCCAGGTCAGGCGGGGTCACGAGCGCTGCCTCTCTCTCTTTCCGCCGGCGATAACGAGCCCGGCGGTCATTTTTCTCCTGCAATTGGCCGATCGAAGATTAATTATCGTCGTAATTGGTTTTAATCCGACGTAGAAAATCGTTCCAGGCCTCGGTTGGCTTAGTCCGGTGCGTCGGGAGGGCGAGGCGCGCGAGCGGGCCGTATGGGTCAAGGGGACGAATAAGTAATCCATCTCACCGCTGGATGACTCTGGCGCCGCACTCGGGGGAGACTCACTGACCCGAAAATCGCTCCTTTGTCGGCCGCTGATTGCTCTGAGTCAGCGCTATCACTTTCTGAGGAAATATCGCTTTACATCAGCATATTCTCTTCAGAAACGTACTGAGGTAAAATCCGTTACTTTTTGAACAGTTAATCATTTTTTATGAAGATTGCAATTACCAGTAATTGTTAATTCACATCAATATACCGTTCTTCCTAGCTAATTGGATGACCCTGCACCAAACCTTCGAAGAAAAGATTGGATCTAACTAATTCCAGATAATTCAGTTGACCCCCCCCCACACATACATGCAAAAAAAAGAGAAAAAAATGATTAGATGATTTACATTATCACAAATAATTCGGCTGTAACCTTCCAACCTCAAGAAAAAAAATAGATTTACCTAATTTTAAGTCATTCGGCAGCAGCGCCTTCCTTCTCCCTTAAAAACAACAACAACAACAACAACAAAAAGCAGGATCCAATTCATAATTTGGATTCAGTTCCACCCCCTCCCCCCCTCTTCGAAAAAAGAAAAAACAAAAAAAAAAAAAACTCACCAGGACCTCGAACACTGAGCTCCCCGCCGGCGACAGGACCCGAGCGAGGTCGATGGCGTGAGTTTCGGGAAGCCTCGGGAACCCTGCGTCTCCTTCGTGGAATCCCCAAGGACACGCTTATCCTGTTCGCGAGAATCCTCAATTAGAAGATGGGCGTCGGATAGAAAAAAAAATCTTGCATGTGTCCGCGTTTTTTTTTTCTTTTTTTTTTACTAGTTCGTGTCTGTAAATGTGGGTCTAAATATGTCTTATGAAACATAAAGATTATTCTGTATCAACGTAATCTTTTCATTGCTTTCAGGTGCTTTTTTTATTGCGCAGGAACCTAATCCCTTGTTTACGATTGCCACGCGAAAGAAAATAAAATTGTCAACTGATAAAACACATGCGAGGTATATTCCAAATCCTCTCTTTTTTTCATATATAATTATTCTCCACTAAAAGCAAGGTCGCTGTTCCATGTACGGCAGCCGTATACGACATTTCGCAGTTAGGCGTACGGCACACACATGCAGAGGCACATATGAACATAATTTCCGGGTAATAAGTACGGATCTAACCAAACTAATTGAGCGTGGTATCATCTCGTGCCGCCGCCATCTTGTTTGTTTCACCACGCATGCGCAGGCTTCTCTGCCGTACCCGTAGTCACTTCCTAAAAGTAAATACTCGGTCATTTTCACGCGACCAATGAGCTGTTCGTCTGCCATTTCATCTTTAGAGGTGAAGTGGAGTTGGATTGATTAAACTGCTAGATATTCCATTGATGCTTTGGATATTACAGCTACAGAATAGGGCTAATCTTGATGGAATGTGGTCTGGAAATGTTAAATGAGTATTTTATTATCTTTCAAGGGTTGATATTTAGTTATATTTGTTTTTCTCTCTCTTTCGCTTTTAGATAAATACGCGATAAGGATGACTGTTTGGATCTTATTAATCTTTTATGGATGTAGTAAAACGAAAAACAAAAAAAAAACAATCAAACAACAACAAAACAAAGAGCAGTTCCAATAATACCAACGCTTAATAATTGAAAATAATCATTAAAGGATAAAAACGCTGAAATGTAAATAGCTTCTAATGGACGATTGAATAAAACTAAAAAGACCAGATATCATTATATATACAATGAAAAAAAAAATCCAGTTAACAAACCATTGATAGAAAAAGATAAATATTGTTCTCCATTTAAGCTGTTAATAGACATATTTACATCACCCTAAGTACATATATCTTCACGAATGCTTAACTGATTGGTTTATGTTTGTGTCCAATCTCCATAAATCCTGTAATTCATTGCATGTACCCGTCCGAAATGCTATTAATGAGTATTCAAGTTACAAAAAATATTATCGCGTTTATTGTGACGTCATAGATTCAGCAAGCAAAGGGCACCATCGAAAGAAAACGGAATAAACTCCATTTTATTTTTTTTACCTGTTTGACTTTTACTAATCATATTGAATTTTTTTCCTCATTTTCATATTATTTGTACCAACGTCGCAATGTTCTTTTTAGCCGAGATCTATCGTATGCATAATCTCTATGTCTAAACTTTACAACAGTTGATTCGAGATTTTGTGAAAAATGTTATTCAAGTTCGTTGATATTTTACCTTTTAACAGTTTCTAATTTTCCTTTCGTAACTTTTACTTTAGTTATGAGGATGATATGCGCATATATATAACCACACACACAGACACACACACACACATATGTATATGTATACACACACACACAAACACACACACATACACACACACACACACACACACACACACACACACACATATATATATATATATATATATATATATATATATATCTATATATATATATATATATAAATAAATATATATATATATATATATATATATATATATATATATATATATATATATATATATATATATATATATATATATGTGTGTGTGTGTGTGTGTGTGTGTGTGTGTGTGTGTGTGTGTGTGTGTGTGTATATATATATGTATATCAATATATATCAGTGTATATGTATATATGTATATATATAAATATATATGTGCATAATATATATATATATATATATATATATATATATATATATATATATATATATATACATATATATATATATATATATATATATATATATATATATATATATATATATATATATATATATATATATTGATGTATTGATAGACAGACAAACGGATGATTAGACAGATAGATAGATAACAGATGTAGACACAGATATAAGAATACTGAAATATAACAACTGACGTACGGATCATCAAAGGGAATGCACGTGTCTTTTTGTAATCCTAATTCCTGAATACCGTAATAATTTTGATAATGTCACGAGGTCATCAATGTTATGAGTTATTTTTTGCTGGTCAGATTATGCAAATATCAAAATCAATTCCCGTGAAAGGCAAGACGAAACAGTAGATTGATACGTTCACTACAAATCTATAAAGTTACATTTGATAATTATGTATCACCAGAAAGTCATTAAGACTAGTGTTTAAAAATTGAAATGTGTTAGAATTTATGGCAAAATTCCTTTGCGTTATGTAGTCTTGTCTTGAATTATCGATTAAAAAAGAAATGGCACTTTATGAGCTTGTAATTTGACTCATCCAATTTATCAACGATCTTAATGTACTCACCACACAAACCATGGGACTAATAATGTTAAATGTTTATGAACGAAAGTATTTCTGGCAGCCAAGAATCATAATTCTGGGTGGTGATTAAATTGTACTTTTTTACTACATTTTTAAAAA
>NC_091549.1:14628556-14631056 GCF_042767895.1 Penaeus vannamei
AAGAGAGGAGAGAGACAGAGAGAGAGAGAGGGAGAGAGAGAGGAAGAGGAGATAATTGAGAAATGGTACAAGAACAGACAGAGAGAGAAGAGAAAGAAAGAAAAGGGAGATAGATAGATAGATAGATGGAGACAGACAGACAGAGAATGAAAGAAAGACAGAGAAAGAAAGAGAGAAAGAGAAAAAGAAATTCCAAAAATAAAGACACGTCTTAGGTGATCTGTAACGGCAAGACCAAACAGCCGAGAAGAAACAACGGGACAATGAATCACACGCAGATGGAAGAAAAGAAGAGAGATTCTCATAAAAATCAATAGACGTAAAATTTAGTGAGTCCACTGTCATGTCATAATCCCTTTGGGTCATGCACGATGGTCTCTGTCACGGAGAAAGAGTGAGTGAGTGAGAGAGAGAGGGAGAGAGAGAGAGAGAGAGAGAGAGAGAGAGAGAGAGAGAGAGAGAGAGAGAGAGAGAGAGAGAGAGAGATTGAGAGAGAGAGAGAGAGAGAAGAGTAGAGAGAGAGAGAGAAAGAGAGAGAGAGAGAGAGAGAGAGAGAGAGAGAGAGAGTGTGTGCTTTGCATGTATGTGTGTGCAAAGAGAGAGAGAGAGAGTAGGAGAGAGAGAGAGAGAGAGAGTGAGAGAGAGAGAGAGAGAGAGAGAGAGAGAGAGAGAGAGAGAGAGAGAGAGAGAGAGAGAGAGAGAGAGAGAGAGAGAGAGAGAGAGAGAGAGAAAAGTCGAAATGGAGAAATATATCTAATCTCATCCTTAGTATGAGGAGCGAAGGAAGGAGACAGACAGACAGACAAATAGATAGAGATGGATAGATGGATAGATAGATAGATAGAGAGAAAGCGAAAGAAAGGGACAGAGTGTATAATTCAGAAACTAAGAAACACAGAAAGAAAGACAATGAGAGACAGAAAACAGACCCTAATCTCCCTTTCTCTTCATTAATATTCATCCACCACGGGGAGTGAAGATAAGCTATCAACATCACGCCATGGCTTCCTAGCTTCATAAATGCCCCCCTTTCTCTATCCCTTCCCACTCTCCCTTACCCCCCTCCCCCTTCCTCTTACCCCTATCCCCCTATCTATTCCCTCCCCCTTACCCCCTCTCTATCCCCTCCCCCTCCGTCTTACCCCATCCTCCCTCTCTCATCCTCCATCCCCCTCTCTATCCCCTCCCTCCTCCCTCTTATCCCTATCCCCCCTCTCTATTCCCTCCCCTTACTCCCTCTCTCATCCCCATCCCCCTCCTCCTCATACCCCTCTCCCCTCCCTCTCTTACCCCCCACTTCCTCCTCTCTATCCCCTCTCCCTCCCTCTTACCCCTCCCCCTCCCCTCCTCCCTTCCCCCTATCCTCCTCCCCCACCTTCTCTAACCCCCCATCCCCATTCTCTCTATCCCCCCTCCCTCCCCTCTCCTCCTTCCCCCTATCCCCTCCCCTTTCCCCCTATCCCCTCCCCCCCGGTGTTCTTCCCTACTGCCCTCATTCAGCAAATCGGGATCAGCTCCCGCATGCATCTACGAGTCCCTCTGGCCCCATTCGTGACGCGGACTCTTAGCTGCGTTGCCGTTATGAATGGAGCGTCGTTGGTCTTCTTTTGTAGCTGTTGTTGTTGTTTTTTATATAGCTTATATTTGTATATTTTATATAGCTTATATTTATAACTTTTATGTTGTAGTTGTTGTTGAATTCGTTGCTTTTCTTTTGATGGTTCTGTGGCGATGGTCTAGGATCTTGATTTGGGGTTTGCAAAGAGGTGATGGCATTATTTTGTGATGTATTTAGGGATGTAGGTAGGTAAAAGGAGGGAGGGAGGGAGAGAGAGAGAGAGAGGGAGAGAGAGAGAGAGTAAAAGGGAGAGAGACAGAAACATACAAACAGCCAGACAAGAAAAAAAATACATATATTAAAAAAAAATAAAAATAAACAGACAGGCAAACATATACAGAGACAGATATAGAAGTAAGAGACCCTTCACTCTATGAATTCCTTAGAACGAAAGAAGAAAGCAGCGGAGACGTAGAGAGCTCTATCACGCACAAACCGTGAAGCATTCAAGCGACGGTCACACTAGTCTTCTCTGTCCTGGGATCCCCCTCCTTCTTACCCCCATCCCCCCTCTCTATCTCCTCCCCATTACCCCCTCTCTATCCCCTACCCCTCCCCTTTACCCCAATCCCCCTCTCTATCCCCTACCCCTCCCCTTTACCCCCAATGGCTCCTCTCTATCCCCCTACCCCTCCTTTCACCCCCATCCCCCCTTTGCTCATCCCCTACCCCTCACTCTTTACCCCCATCCCCCTCCTCTGTATCTCCTCCCCATTACCCTCCTCTCTCATCCCCCTATCCCTCCCCTTTACCCCAATCCCCCCCTCTCTGCTCCCCTACCCCCTCCCATTTACCTCCTCATCCCCCTCTCTATCCCCTACCCCTCCCCATTACCCCTCTCCCCTATCTAGCCTCTCCTTTTTACCCCAATCCCCTCTCTAT
>NC_091549.1:14651056-14653556 GCF_042767895.1 Penaeus vannamei
AGAGAGAGAGAGAGAGAGAGAGAGAGAGAGAGAGAGAGAGAGTGAGAGAGAGAGAGAGAGAAGAGACGAAGGAAGGGAAGGGAGGAAGGAAAAAAATACATAAAGAAAAACAAATACACAAATACATAAACAAACAGACAGATAGACAAGTGACACAGACAAACAGACAGATAAAGATAAATAAAGAGAAACGAAGAGACAAAAAAAAGACCGAAAGAGGGTGTAGGGAAGGAGGTGAGAGGGGAGTGAGAGGGGGGGCGAGGGGGTCAGGGAGATTAGGGAGAGTTAAGGGTGATTAGGGTTGATGATCTGACGAATCACTCCTCCTTTCTTTGCTTATCTTATTTCCCGTTCCATTACGTTCTCTCAATTTCCTCCTCTTTTTCTTCCCCTTTCCCTCCTCCTTTTTTGTTGTCTTCTCTTCACCCTTTCTTTTATCATGTTTTGTCTCCCTTCCTTCCCCATCCCCGTCTTTTTTTAAGCCTGTCTTCGCTTTACCTTCTCTGTTTCTATTATTTTTTGTCTCCTTTATTCCCTTTTTGTCACGTCTTCTCCTCACACTCTTTATCTCCGTCATAACATTCTACCTCTTTTTCTCATTTTCATCGTCTTTTCTTCACCCTCTATTTATTTCCTCCTTCTTCTTCCCTTATTTTCTCACTTTACTACCCCCCCTCTCTCTCTCTTTATTTTTCCCATTTTCATAATTTTTCTTCACCCTTTCTTTACTTCCTTCTTCTTCTTCACCATCATCATCTTCCTTTCTTCTTCCTCTTCTTCTTTTTCTCCCTCTCTTCTCCCTACGACCCCCTAAGACGCCATCCTCAGGTGCTGGAAATAACTTGTGATCACTGGATTTCTTAAGAAGCAGCTGCGTCTTGGCCAACTATAAGGTGTTGGGGGGGGCGGGGGTAAGGAGGTGAGGGGGGTGAGAGGAGGATCTCAAGTTTTTTTTTTTTAATATATATATTTTATTGTACGACGATTGGTGTTTGTATGTTTATATGTAAGTGCGTGTTTATTTTTATTTCTCTCTCTGTCTCTCACACCATGCACACACACACACACACACACATACGCACGCACGCACATGTATAAATATATATATGCAGATATATATATATATATATATATATATATATATATATATATATATATACATATACATATACATATATATATATATATATATATATATATATATATATATATATATATATATATATATATATATATATATAGAGAGAGAGAGAGAGAGAGAGAGAGAGAGAGAGAGAGAGCGAGAGAGGGGGTGGTGGAGGGAGGGAGGGAGGTAGAGAGAGAGAGAGAGAGAGAGGGAGGAAGGGAGGGAGGGCGAGACAGAGAGAGAGAGAGAGAGAGAGAGAGAGAGAGAGAGAGAGAGAGAGAGAGAGAGAGAGAGAGAGAGAGAGAGAGAGAGAGAGAGAGAGAGAGAGAGAGTATTGACAGAAAGATATGGGTAGACAGATATGGATAGATAGATAGATAGAGAGAGGGGGGGAGGGAGTATTGATAGAAAGATATTGCTAGATAAATATGGATAGATAGATAGATACACAGATATCATATAGATATGGATAGATAGATAAATAGATACACAGACATCATAAACAAATATCTTCCCACTTCCTCCCTCCTTCCTTGTTCCTCCAAAGTCAATTCGTGTGTGTATATATTAACGATAAATCTCTGGAACATTTCCCGACTGTCAGCATTAAAACTTTCCGTGATTATTTTCATCTTCCCGGAGCAAGACTTTCGAAAGTTTTGTTTGCTGATGAAGTCGAACAAACAAATTCGTCATTACTGGCGACTAACGAGATTCTCCGACGAATACACGCTGCTTTTTTTCTGTTTTTTTCTCTTTTTTTAATGACGGGGAGTGAAGTTTTGAAGTTGAAGTTTCTCTCTCGAATAACTTTGCGAAATAAAGTTATTTCACTCCCTGTGTTTGACTTGATGTTGGTCATTTTTTTCAGTTTCTTTAACTAATTATTACTTATTATTGATAATGGTATTTCTTTACTTCTAGAGCTATCACTGACCACCAGTGATACTAACACTTTAATGCTAACCATCATTAAGCCCTAACCATTTTTAAAATTATTACTGACCATCAGTAGTTTATAGAAACGTTACTATAATACTTATACCTAACACCTTATATCAATGTGTTAAGATTTAATGTTGACCATCATTCTTACTAACTTCTAAACCTTTATTTTTTTATGTGAATAGCGTTACTATGTATACGTACCATATACTGATTCTTTTTCATACCCCATCACCTTCCTTATAATCTTTTGTTACCCCTAAAAGTCGCAAATTACCTGCAACATGGAATACTTCACCTGTGAGAAGACAATCGAATACCATCCAAACAGTAAAAAGATAATATTGGAACAAGGTCTCATTAGGTTTATCTCTGGTATCTATATTCTCCGAAATGCCAGAATCGCTTATGGTGTATTCACGTTCAAAG